>NW_024412453.1:8472159-8555984 GCF_014898765.1 Herpailurus yagouaroundi
GTCTCTGCGTGTGTGTTTGCATGTGTATCTGTGTGTCTCTGTGTTTTGCATATGTATTTGTGTGTGTTTGCATGTGTGTGCGTGTCTTTCTGTGTGTGTGTCTGTGCATGTCTTTGTGTTTGCACGTGTATTTGTGTGTGTCCGTACGTGTGTCTGCATGTGCACGTGCACGCATAACCCTTTCCCCAGACGTGACTCTGCTTCTTGGTCTCTCAGCTTCTAGCAGCCCTCTCTCCTTTAGTCACAAGGGGGTCAGACTCCAGAAGACCTGCCCGCCCACCATCCCCCTGACTTCCAGCTGAGCAACGTGGAAGATAAGGGCTGCTTCAAATGGCTCCTTTTCTCTGACTCCACATTGTGAACATGCCAGTGTTTATTTGGCCACATGGTCCATTTGGGACGATTTCCCTTGCAGTCCTGCTAAAAATCACCCCATTTTCTTTCAGCCTTTGTCCTCTTTTTGCCTCAACCCCACCTGAGGTCAGACACCTTTCTTCTCTGTTTTTCAGTTATCTCTGGTGCTTTTATTCCCATCAGCAACTTAAGCTGCTACCTAGCAATTTGAGTCAGGGTGTTCAGCCTCTGATTTTTGAGAGAAACATGCCCCTGATATTAAGCAGTTCACAGGCCCCATCCTCTGTGTCGTTTAATGGGAGGAATAATGAAGGAGCAGCAACAAGCCAAATCCAACTACTTCTTTTGGGTAATTCTCCTATTGATTGCTCCCTAATCAGAAAACCTGTGGTCTTCATGTGACGCAAAGACATTTGAAGCCAGCATTTTTATCATATTTGTCCAGCATAGATTGGAAGCTGATTTTCAAAGCATCAGAACGGTATCTAGAAGAACCTGTCCTGTCAGGGGTTTGCTTTTGTGGGCTAAGAAAATATCCCAACAGCTTTTTGACCTATGAAATCTGTCTTCAGAAAGTGGTTTCCACATGTGTGACATATTTAGCCTGCCTCGGAAAAACACAATTTATATTTGACAGTTTTAATATTTTGAACACTGCATGTGGACGTTTTTATCAGGCAGGTTGTTTATGTTGACAGTGGGAGTTTGCAAACTAATGAAGAAAATAAGAAAGGAAATTAGCTTGAAGCTGCTGAGTATTTGCGAGCAGAAGGTAAACGAAGGAGGTACCGATGTCTAGAAATAATTGCCATCGCTGCCATGGTCCTCCATTAGCGCTGCTAGAAGACCCAGGGTCTGACAGTTAAATTAAAGCTTGCAACCCAGTGAAAAATTAGCAGCAGAAAGCTTGAATTCTGGTAACATCACACTGCATGCCATTTACTGTAGGGCTTGACAACTTTGTTCCATTCATGATATTCATTGGGGGGTAAGACGGTTTGGGAGACGTAGAAAACACTTTTAGCTGTAGCAGGCAGTGTTTACAAAGCGATGATCTGGCCAGTTTGCCATGACAGTGAGGGCTTGCTCAGGGAATTTCTTCTCTTGTTATGTGACACTGGATGAATACTGGAGTCTGAACTTTGACATCAGACAGAGTTGAGTATAAAGCCCAGCTCCACCTGGGTGGACCCTACTGGCTTTGTGTCTTTGGGCTAGGGACTTAAGCTTTCTGTTCCTTAGTTTTCTCACCTTCGAAGTGTAGCTAATAATATGACCTACCTCATAAGATTATGAAGGAGTCGATGAGATAATGCATTAAAGGGCCTCGCACCATGTCTGGCACATCATAAGCAATGCAGTTGCTATTGTTCAAGAAGGCGGTAGAAGAGGAGTTTAGTTACAGTGGAAACGTTTGGAGGCTTCATGGGAAAGGTGCAAGTTGAGGTTCATCTGAACTACGAGTAAGGGTCTGACACGAGCATATGGGTTGGAAGAAAAGGGCAGCCTAGAAAGAGGAGAAGCATCTGCAAAGATCTGCGGAGGCAAAGAGTTGATGGCCTCTTCAGGGCTTGAGAGAAGGACCAGGAGCAGGGAATGACCTTGAACTAAAATAGTCTCACGACCACTTTCTCTGTCACTCCTCAAGAGTAGGAAGTGGTCTTTCTGAATAGCCGGGTAACTTGCTTCAAGCTAGATTCTCTTGTTCAGTTCTTAAGCATCCAAGACCCAAGGAAGGGCAACCCAGCAAGGTAGTTCACCATCTCTCCCAAGACCCTCAATGCATTCCCCCTTTTCCTTTCCCCTTGGCTGGCCCTTGCCAATCAGGTGGATGAAAAATGGTATTTTCTGGCTGACGCCTCGTTTAGGAAACAGGTACAATGCTTCAGTTCAAATATAATGCTACAGTCTTTTAAGAAATGGCGTTATCTGTCGAAATCAGGTATATAAATGCCCCTTCACCCAGGAGTCCGATTTTGAGGAATCTGTCCTACACAGCTGAATGTACCAGTGCATAAAGATAAATGTGCTAGCATGTCTCTTGCAATATTATTGAAAATGGCTTAAAAAGGCAGAAGCAAATCCAATGTTGTCCACTGATGAAGGTGGCTGAATTAACAGGGAGGGTTACTCCTTCGATGGAATATGATACAGCTTTGATAGGAATTGATTACATCCCTATGTATCAACATCTCTCTGAGCCAGTTACATGCTATAACGTGAATCGTATGATCCAGTTTTTTTAAAAAAGCAGGAAAACTTTTTCTGTGACGTATGGTTGTAGGAACATATAGAAAAGTGTGGAAACGCACCCACCAAACTTAGCTTTGTTTCCTTGCTGGAAGGGTGTCCAGGATTGAACAAAGAGGGAGCAACAGTTGCCCTTTTCTTTGTAAACCCGATTTTGACTTGTTACCACCAGCATGCATTTTGTAGCTTGAAAGGAAAATGCACGAAAATACATAAAAACGACACTTAGCTGCTGAATAGGGGATACAGGAAAAGAAACGTGGAGTGAAAGTGAAGGAAAATTGTGGAAGCCATGAGCAGGAAAGGAGAGTGACAGCCACTTTTGTTGATGTGTGTGCTGGGCTGGCTTCAGGTTTTGCTTGAGGCGGAGTATGTCTCCCTTCTTGTACGGTAGAGAGGGAAGCCAGCAAGTCAGGGCATCTGTCTTAGCTTGGCATGGAAACTTCCTTGCATGAGGCAGTCCCTGCTCACCTGTGCAGCATCATCTCCCCCCCCCCAGTCTTTAGGCGTGAGTACCATCGAGCTGCTTGCCTGGCAGCCCACACGCCATCATAAACGCACACGTGCACACATGCACACACACGTGCACAAACACTCATGCGTGTGCTTTCTGTGGTTTCTCACTTCTGTGTTGCTCTTTAAGCCCAGAGCACTCCTCACATTTCTTTTTTCTTTTTAATTTTTAAATGCTTATTTTGAGAGAGAGAGAGAGAGAGAGAGAGAGAAAGCAAGTGGGGTAGGAGCAGAGAGAGAGGGAGAGAAACCCAAGCACACTCCACAGCCACAGCACAGAGCCTGATGTGGGGCTTGAACTCCCGAACCGTGAGATCATGACCTGAGCTGAAGTCGGACGCTTGACCAACTGAGCCACCCAGGCGCCCCAGGTGAATTTGTATTTGGCTTCTGTTTCAGATGGGGAAATGGAGGTCAGAGCAGTGGCGTGACCCATTCAAGGACCCACGGTGAAATGCTGATAGAATCAAATATTAAGGCCCTGTCTGCAGACTCCTACCTTGGGACGTTTCTGCTTCACCTATACTATGAATTGCAGAAACGTACACACCCCAGTGGAATGCATTGGTGACTCTGTTACTGTTATTCAGGTGTGGTTTGTAGTTTGGGTCACGTCTCCCTCTGATTCATTCTGTTGACTAGCTCTTAGCCAGACCATAATACCCTAATGACCAGGTGGATGAGTTAGGAAGCTTCCCCCTGCAAGTAACAGGCAAATCTAACTTAAAGGAGCTTAAACAAATTACGGAGGCATATTCTTTCATGCAAAGAAAAGTTTGCCTTAAGGCATGAGCTAGAACTGAAGGCTCCCCATCTTTCTTCTCTGCCACCCTCCGCTTGTGACTTTTATCCTCTGGTGGCTCCCCTCCTGGTTACAGGGGATTTGCTGCAGTTCTGGGCCTCTTGGTCTGCACACAAAAACAGTCAAATATGGGGAGAGCAAGGAGCCTGACCTATATACTTTTAAAAGAGGAGACGGCACCGGGGTGGCTCAGCCATTAAGCATCTGACTTGGGCTCATGACGTGATCTCACAGTTGGTGAGTTCGTGTCCCACATCGGGTGAGTTGGAGCCCCACATCCGGTGAGCTCGAGGCCCAGGTGAGCCTCACTTCTCCCCCAACCCCTCTGTGTTTCTGCCCTCATGGGATTTTCCCTCTCTCTCTGCCCCTCCCTCACTTGCGCCCTCTCTCTCTCTCTCTCTCTCTCAAAATAAAACAAATAGAAGATAGGAGACAAAAACTCCACCAAGTCCTCCTCTGTGGGTCTGGGCAGTAAGGGATTAAAGTTGCCCAAACGTTTGACCATTGGCCCCAGATACTGGGAGGTAACCTCTAAGCCCTTGGAGTGTCCTGCCTGATAAGAATGTCTTTGTTTACCTAATGGTCTTGGGCTATGGCCCATAGTCTCTGTTAACTAGGCCTTGGGCCTTGCTTTGTGGCTCACCCTCTGGAGGGGCTGCAGACTAACTTTAGCCATGGGGCTGGTCAGTCCTGTCTACATGACTGAGCCCCAGCAAAACTCTGGGTATCAAGATTCAGGTGAGCATCCCGGGGTGGCAACACTCCATGCATATCATCACACATGGCTATTGAGAGAAGTCAGTACGATCTGCATGATTCCCTTGGTGAAGGTCAACTCGAGGCTCCATGCTTGGTATCTCTTGGACCTCTTCCCTTGGCTGATTTCAATCTGTGCTCTTTCACTGTAATAAACCATAACTATTGGTATAGTTGAAGTAAATTATCAAAACTGAGGGTGGTCTTGGAGACCCCTAAATTTGTAGTTGGTGTCGGACGGGAGGAAAGTCTTAGAGACTGTGTCCTTCTCCATAGGTCCTATTGACTAGAGCTGTGTCATATGCTTCTTTCTCTGTCAATCACAGGCAAGTGGAACTGCCTTGGGTGGCTTGGATTGAAAAAGATTTAGCCCCCAGGACCGTGAAGAGCCTCCCCTGGAACGTTGGGCCTGTGATTCTTGAGACTTCTCTTAGGAATGAAGAAGGAGGGGCAATCATAACTGTTGGGATGCAGCTGACAGTGTCTACAACAAATTGTTTTTTTATCACTTTCTTTCTCCTTGCTGGGAGCAGTGTAGCACCCCAAAGGGGCATTTTACCTCTGCTCTCTGGATCTGGCCATGCTTCCTACGGCCTGAAGGACCGTGCAATTTTCATTCCAGACAGCGACACTGATAAACTTGTCGATGTTTTGATCCCCCTGGGATCCAAAAGGCTTTGGAAAAAAGCCGCTTGGCATGACCTTTCCCTATGATCAGCATTTGTGCAAAATAAGAACAAA
The DNA here is from genome assembly GCF_014898765.1 of Herpailurus yagouaroundi. Lineage (NCBI taxonomy): Eukaryota > Metazoa > Chordata > Mammalia > Carnivora > Felidae > Herpailurus > Herpailurus yagouaroundi. The sequence goes on from NW_024412453.1 coordinate 8,477,576, forward strand.
AAAATATCAGTGTAGAAACCTGAGAGAGTTCTTCCTTAAAGACCTCTTTCTATCACTGACCACCTCCCGTCAGCAGAGGCCTCACATCCCAACCAGCCTAGGCTTTTGGCCTACAAGTTGTTCTGGAGATGTGAGTGTCCCATAAAAATAATAAATTCTTATAATAATGATATTAATGTATTGAGGGTTATTCTATACCAGGTATTGTGCAGAGAGGCTCTGAATCCATTATCTCATTTAATCTCATTTTAAATCCCATTTCAACGAATGTGAGGTAGGTTTTGATTAGATTTATTTGTGTGTAGACGAGCAAACTGAGGCTCAGAGAAGTGAAGTAACTTGCCCATAGTCACACTGCCGGTAAGTGCTATAGTCAGAGCTGGATGCTTCTCAAGCAGGGTCTCGAGCTACTAAGCTACACTGCCATGTCGTGAGTTCATATCCGTGGGGAGAGGGGTTTTATCAGAGGAATAGGAGGTTGCCACTGAGGGGTTTGGAGCACAGGATGGCTTGCTCATTTTGAAAAGGGCATTTGGGTAATATCAGAGTGTTCCAGAATGCCCTTGGTAGGCTTGTCCAGCCTACCCCTGGAGTTTATTTGAGAATGACCTTGCATGCTTCAAACAAAGAAACATTTCTTTGATCTATTTTATGTTAGGTCTTGGATTCCATGTAATATTTCATTTGAGTAGAACATTTCACTGTCCTTAGAAAAGAAAATTAGAAGTCCTTTCATCTAGATGAGAGTGGAAAATCTATGGCCTGTGGACCAACTCTGGGAAGTTGCCCGTTTTTAGAAATAAAGTTATACGGGAACACAGACGTACCCATGCACTGGACATACATCTACATTTGCTTTTGTTGTAAATGGCAGAGTTAAAAAATGTACCATCTGCTCCTTTCCAGAAAACATTTGTGGACTTCTGATCTAGATCAGGGTGTCTTAACCTTGTCACTTGACGTTTGGGGTCAGATCATTATTTAAATTTTTTTAGTGTTTTTTTGTTTTGTTTTGTTTTGTTTTTGAGAGAGTACTCACTGGGGGGGAAGGACAGAGAGAAAGGGAGACAGAATTCAAAGCAAGCTCTGCACTGTCAGAGCAAAGGCCATCATGGGGCTCGAGCCCACGAATGGTGGGATCATGACCTGAGCTGAGGTCAGACACTCAACTGAGCCACCCAGGCTCCCATGAGTCAGATCCTTATTTTTGGAGGATTTTGATCTATGTGTTGTAGGGTGTTGAGCAGCATCCTTGACATCCACCCACTGCACCCCAGTGGCAACCCCCACCCCAACTGTCAACGAGTACCTTCAGTCAACCAGCACATCCATGATCTCTAGATCATGTTCTTATTATGTTCATTATTATTATCATCTTCGATATTATGTTCTTTCCAGATCTGACATTCTAGACATTTATGGCTTCTTACAGTCATTTCAATGAAAGTGGCCAATAGATTTTGGCTACCATTTTTATAGAATTTATTCGTGAGTATTGAGGGAGAAACTACTGTGTGCCTCTGTGACATCATTTTCTGGATAGATCTTTTTAGCTATTCAATTCCAAATGGATCATTTCATCAATATGCTTTAAAAATAACTCTTTTAGAGGCGCCTGGGTGGCTCAGTCGGTTAAGCAGCCAACTTTGGCTCAGGTCATGGTCTCATGGTTAGTGAGTTCGAGCCCCATGTCGGGCTCTGTGCCGACAGCTCAGAGCCCAGCGCCTGCTTCGGCTTCTGTGTCTCCTTCTTCTCTCTGCCCCTCCCCCACTTGCGCTCTGTCTCTATCTCTCAAAAATGAAGAAACATTAAAAAATTAATTCTTTGGCAAGGCACGTTTTGGCCTCACTTAGGGTGGCAGATGGTAACCTGAGGCTTGGGGAAGGGGGAGACGGCTGGTGTTGAGATCTCAGTTTAGCCAGATTGGACACGTCAATGAAATTTCTCTGACCTTCAGTTTTTTTGTCTCTGCCCTGGGAACAATAATGACTACCTTGCTGAGTGGTTGTGACACTCATAGGAGATGACGTCATGGAAACAAGGAGCTTAGAAAAGATGGCCTGGAGGTTATTTGTATATGCATCTCCAAAGGGTACAGTAACATTGAGCCAAAACACCCTCCTGGTACACACTGGATTTCCAGCAGAATAGGAGAGATACCTCTCTAAAGCCCGGAAGTTTTGAGAAAGTTTATGAAACCATGCATTTTCATAATTCTCTTTGGGGCTGGTAAAGAAGTATCACTGTGTAGCTGAGACATACAGGAGGATGGAGTAAAATAACATTGAATGTACGTCACGTTTTATGACTTGGTGATTATAAACTCTCAGGAGCTGGAATATCACTGGAGGGTTAGACAAGAAAATGATGCTTGATTATAATATGTCCAGGACCACAGTGTTAGTACCATAATTTAAAAAAAAAAATCTAGTTTGAGACCCTAATTCTTTTCATTTTCACAATGCCTCCTGCTTTTGTGAATCCTAAGAATTCAGAGATCCTCTGTAACTGTGCCATTGTCAAGTATTGAAATCATTGTCTCCAAATCTATTTCATTGAACTCATAGCTATAGAGTTGTCTACCGTTTAGACATTTCCCTGTGGCCTAAAGATTGCACCATGGTGTAATCATGTAAGCTAATTATCTGTGGTTGAAATTTTGGTTCAGGTTCAGCTTTTCTAATAGGAGGTTTTATAATTAGGTTCTGTGCCACTCTATGGGTGGCACCTTTTCCTTATGTCTATGTACGTGTGTGCGTACATGGTAACATTAAAGATGTGATGTGTGGAAGGCCATCCAGGGAACGTGAACAGTCTGAAGGTCTCCATACAAATGCTGACACTATCCATGACCTTTCCAATCAGCATGTGGGGCCTGGGCTGGAAGCCAACAAGTCGGGGCTGCACTCTGCTTTTTGCCAGTTATCTGCTCTGTGTCCTTGCGAGAGTAACCCCACTCTGGGCCTCAATTTTCCCCTCTGTAAAATGAGCACATTAGATAAACAGAGCTTTTGCCATCGAAGTTCCCATTCCTCCTCTCCATCAGGCCTTTCTCGTCCTCTGACCTCCAGCCCCATGTTTAGGCCATTTTAACATATTCAACTCCAAAGTCCTTCTCTTTTACCTCCCCCTTTCCAATTCATTGCTTCCTGCTGAGCTGACTGTTAACGGCACTGTTACAGGATCATTTTTCAGAAAAGATAAAATCATGACTCCCGTAGCCATGCAAAATAAATGTGTGTGTGTTTACTGTGTTGAGTAGTGTCCCCCTCCAAATTCACATGTACGCAGAATCTGTGAATATGATCTTATTCAGGGGTGGGACCTTTGCAGGTGTAACCAAATTGAGATGAAGTCATGCTGGATGAGGATGGTCCCTAAATCCGATGCCTGGTGCCCTCGGAGAAGAAATCTGGAAACAGGGAGAATGCTGTGTGCAGACAGAGGCAGAGAGTCAGAGTGATGCATCTATGAACCAAAGATTGCCAGCAAACATAAGAAACTAGGGAGAAGCAAGGAAGGATTCTCTCCCAGAGCCTCCAAGAGAGCCTGACCCCACAGACACCTTGTTTTCAGACTACATTCCCTTTGGAAGTTTTAGAGGCATGTCTCTCTCCTTGTGTTTTGCAGCTTCTGGGGGCCACTGGCAGTGCTCAGCTTGTGGCCCCTTTCTCCATCTGAGAGGGTACCATTTTTACCCCCAAGTCCATCATCCCATCTCTGACCTCCTGCCTTTGTGTTAAAAGGATTCCTGTGGCAGGGTGCTTGGGTGGCTCATTTGGTTAAGCCTCTGACTCTTGACTTGACTCAGATCATGATCTCATGGCTCATGAGATTGAGCCCTGCTTCAGGTTCTGTGCTGACAACATGGAGCCTGCTCTCCCTCTCTGTCTCTGCCCCTCCGCTGTTCTCACTCTTTCCATCTCTCAAATATAAGTAAATAAACTTAAAAAAACCCAAAAGGATTACTGTAGTCACCCTGAGCTTAGCCAGGTCATTCAGGAAAACCTCCCCATCATTATACCCGTAATTTAATCACATCTACAAATTCCCTTTCACCGCATGTTACCTTTATCATATTCATAGGTTCTGGGGATTAGGGCATGGAAATATTTGAATGGGACATTATTCTGCTTATCTTACTTTTTTTTTTCTTCTTTTTTGGTGAAAAGATCCTATCCGTCTATCTATTGCTCCATCCATCCATATCATCTATCATATATCTGTCTACTTAGCCTATATACTTACCTATTTTACTCACCATGATTCTTAAGTAATGAGAGACTTTTATACCTGGCATAACTCTCAAACAAAATGAAACTTGGAACAAAGAACCTTCAAACAATGAAATTACTACAAAGGAACAAGATAATTTTAGAAATGACACGTGGACTCTGAAGCAGCACCTTGTTCAAAATGTTCTTTTCAGGAGCAAATATTATTAAGTGGAAGTCTCAGCTTATCTCAGGACCTCACTAAATCACTGCTCATCAAACTGGGTCCAAAATGAAGTTCCTGATCAAAGATACCAAACTCCTGCTCAGCTGTTAATGGATATGATTAGGTTGAGATCTTCATGTTTGGCCCATTTCTTCTCTTCTAGTCCTTGTGGGTAGACATTTTCCTTTTTTTGGAAAAAAACGTCTACCTTGTGGGTAGACATTTTCCATTTTTCCTTTGGGTTCCCCAGAAGCACCAAGTAACAGTCCCAACCACCAGTGACTTAAACAAGAGGTGATTTACTATTTCCTACCAAAGAACGCTGGTAATAACAGAGGACCACGCATGTCTGCTATAGTTTGTGCAAATGTCTGCACATTGTCAGATTCCCATGTTGTGTTTCCTTTTCTTCCTGCTGAAGTTGTCCTAATGATTATATACAAGATCTGACCTCAGAAGCCTGTTTTCCTTTGGCTGTGTGATGGAGAGACCGGAGAGTTTTTTCCAGTGCTTCAGGGTCATGGTTTCTAGAGAAGGTATAAGTTTTCTACTTAAAATGGCCTCTGACTCTCTGGCCACATATTCATTGATCAGCCTGAGCCTGTGATGTAATTAATCCTTCAGCTAATAGCCAGAAAGGAGTGTATGGTAAAGACAGACTGGTCTACACTTCTCCAAGCCAGGAAATGTAGAGTTAACCCCTCCCGGGGTAACTTTCATTGTGTCCCAAGTTGGTGAGGGAGGCGGGAGTTAAGATTATAACCAAGGGCTAGAGAGTTCAGGAGGAACTCATTCCTTTTCTTGAGAAGCATTTGCTGAGACAGCATCTTTATGGGCCGAGTCTGTCTGTCTCCTACTAAGGCCAGTTTACCAGAGGAAGGATTATGGCGGATGCTTCATCCTTGGACTTAGTAGAGCAGGTGCTAAAGGTCTGTGCCTTTGTACATGCCAATTAAACATTTGAAAAAGGCAATGATTTTGGACAGAAGTTTTGACCTCAGAATAGTTGTCATTGGCAACGGCCAGCTCCTTTGTAACCCTGCATGGTCCTTCGCTTGTTTGCCATTCTTTGTGGCTCATCGTCTCCACCCTGGCTATTTTACAAATAATATATCTCCCTCCTCCATTCCCCTTCTGCCTCCATTCTGAATGGATCTACTTTTTCATGTTATCCCTTTGATCAGAAACATTAAATAGCTTCCCATTTCATAGCCTTCCTATTGAATAGGGCACAGCCTACTGGGTCAGATCCAAGGTTATATCCTTGTCTTATCTCCTACTGTTGCCCAGAAAGTTCTGACTATCAATGATGCCTTGTCTTTTTCTATCTGCACGTCTTTGCTCAACACTCATTTTTTTAATTAAAAAAAAATTTTTTTAACGTTTATTCATTTTTGAGCGACCGAGCGTGAACGGGGGAGGGGCAGAGACAGCAGGAGACACAGAATCTGAAGCAGGCTCCAGGCTCTGAGCTGTCAGCACAGAGCCCCATGTAGGGCTCGAACTCACGGACTGCGAGATCATGCCCTGAGCCGAAGTCCGATGCTTAACTGACTGAGCCACCCAGGTGCTCCTCAACACTCATTTTAAGTTAGAACTTGCTCTTCCATCATTGCCTACAAATTTCTCTCTCTTCTGCAATGGACAGTTCAAGTGCTCTCTGTCCTGGGATTTTCTCAACCAGACGAAGCCTTTTTCTCCTTGAAGGTTTTCTCCTGAGATAGTATTTCTGTAAAGTTTTTTTCTTAGATACTGTTTCTGAGAAATGTTCAGCTCATCATCAACTATAATTTTTTTTTTTTTTAAGTTACTGGTTTAGGGGTACCTGGGTGGCTCAGTCGGTTAAGCATCAGAGTCAGACTTCAGCTCAGGTCATGATCTCGCGGTGCGTGAGTTTGAGCCCTGCATCAGGCTCTGTGCTGACAACCCAGAGCCTGAAGCCTGCTTCAGATTCTGTGTCTCCCTCTCTCTCTCTCTCTCTCTCTCTCTCTCTCTCTCTCTCTCTCTCTGCCCCTCCCCCACTCACTCTGTCTCTCTCAAAAATAAAAATCAATATTAAAAAAAAAATTTTAAGTTACTGCTTTACATGCCATAATTCCCTTAAAAGACTGACTTAACATGAATAACTTTAATTTTATATTGTCCAGATCATCAAACCTCCTATCCACATAGAATTATTAATTAGCTAGGATGATGTATTTTATTAAAAAAACAAAACCCTGTGGCGCCTGGGTGGCTCAGTCGGTTGGGCGTCCGACTTTGGCTCAGGTCATGATCTCGCGGTCCGTGAGTTCAAGCCCCGCGTCGGGCTCTGTGCTGACAGCTCAGAGCCTGGAGCCTGTTTCGGATTCTGTGTCTCCCTCTCTCTCTGACCTTCCCCCATTCATGCTCTGTCTCTCTCTGTCTCAAAAATGAATAAACGTTAAAAAAAAAAAAAACCCAAAAAACTGTAGCAGTTTCAAAGCATTATTTAGTGTGCTTTTTAGAACTTATTAAAACCAGAGGCTCTTGGTCTCCCACAGGTTAACAAGACACAATCCAGAGAATTTTGCCTAATATTCCAGAATGTTCTCGAATCCTTGAAGCCCATCCATGAACTACCAACCTCATTAGCTCAAGAACAAGATCTCGTGTTGTTGTCTTTCTTTAATGGTTTTTAAATTTATTTTGAGAGAGAGAGGGAGGGCATGCATGCACGTGAGCATGGGAGGGACAGAGAGAGAAAGAGATAATCCCAAACAGACTCTGCCCTGTCAGCATAGAGCCTGCCATGGGGCTCAATCTCACGAACCATGAGATCATGAACTGAGCCGAAATCAAGAGTTGGACACTTAACCAACTGAGCCACCCAGGCCTCCCAAGAGCCTGTGTTTTGATAGATTAATTCTCCTGTATCTTATATGAGCTGAAGCAGAAGGGAACTCTATTTGACATTGTCAATAGACAACTTCTAACAAGATTAATATTAAACTTGATTCAACAAATGTAATTTTTATGGGTTTACTTCAAAGGAAGAAAGGCTTCTATGTGGGTCTTGAAGAGGTCAGGACATTATAAATGCCATTCTCAGTTGTGAGTGAAATACACATTTCGGCTCTTTATTGATCCAAAAGGCTTAAATCCAAGTCACTTAGGGCTCGAACCATCTCCTTTTTATGGCATAAAAATAACTCCCCCAGATCAGCAGAAAACCATTTCCTGCATCAGATTCAATACACTGATAAAATAATAAGACCCAGATAAGACCCTCCGGTCGCCATCTGGCTATTTTTTATTAAACAAGAGTGACACCATATCTAGTCAGTATTAAATCAACTGCTTGGGGGTGTCTTTGTGGTTCTATAAAAGCTGTTAAAACAGCTGTGGGCCAAGTAATTAATGAATTGATGAACCCAGTTGACCTAATTTGGTCGTGATTAGGCTAGAGAAAGCAGTCTACATGCAAGCCGTAGAGTTTTGGATGGTAGCTTTTTCTCAGAGCTTTGGTGACACTGCGTGTGAGCCAAGAATGGAACTTGTGCTCTCCCTCTCTGTCTGCCTGTCTGTCTGTCTGTCTGTCTGTCTCTCTCTCTAGGCTCCAAGTCTGTGATGCTTCTCTCTCAGCTACTTCACCATTTTTCCAGCTCTCTGTTCTGTAGACTCCTCTTGTGTACTTTTCCTTGTCCTCCCCATCCCTGACTTTGCTACCTATCGCCTCACACCCAGGGAGCTGCGGTGCCTTCCCACCAAGGTCATGGCTTCTGTTCTAGCCTCTGCGCAAGCACATTTCTTAAAAACAACAACAACAACAACAAAAAACGATCACTTTTTATTTACTTAAAAAAAAGTGTGATGATGCAGGTGAAATCTCTTTGACAATGTCCTTATTCCCCAAACTGTATTCCTCTTTCCGGAATGTTCCTATGTATCAATTTGATATGTGAGCTTCTAGACGTCGTTATTTGTATTCATGAATACATGGGCCAATAGAAAGTGTGTAGAAACCTGTGTGTGTTGGTAGTATCATAATTCATTATTGTTGGGCAACACGCCTTTTTTCACTCAACAATACAACTTAGAGATTTTCCCGAAGTCTTTTTTTCAATTAAAAAAAATTAAAAAAAAATTTTTTTTAACGTTTATTTATTTTTGAGACAGAGAGAGACACAGCATGAAAGGGGGAGGGCCAGAGAGAGAGGGAGACACAGAAATCGGAAGCAGGCTCCAGGCTCTGAGCCATCAGCCCAGAGCCTGACGTGGGGCTCGAACTCACGGACCGCGAGATCGTGACCTGGCTGAAGTCGGACGCTTAACCGACTGAACCACCCAGGCACCCCTAAAAAAATTTTTTTTAAATGTTTATTTATTTTTGAGAGAGAGAGACAGAGTGTGAGCAGGGGAGGGACAGAGAGACACAGAGCCTGACATGGGACTCGAACTCACGGACCACAAGATCATGACCTGAGCTGAAGTCGGACGCTTAACTGAATGAGTCACCCAGGCGTCCCTTTCCCAAAGTCTTACATACAGGTTGACTTCATTCTCTTTAATTGTTGTGTAATCCTCCCTAGTCTAAATATAGCAAAGCTTATTAGGCCATTTTCCTGTTGATAATTTGCGTATTTCTTGTTATGAAAATCAATACAATTTATTTCTGCATTTTCTAAAACATCCTTTGATGAGCACTGGCTATGAAACTTTCAGGTACCCAGGCACCTGGGTGGCTCAGTCAGTTGAGTGTCCAACTTCAGATCATGATCTCGTGGTTCTTGAGTTCAAGCCCCTCAGGCTCTCTGCTGACAGTGCAGAGCCTGTTTGGGATTCTCTCTCTCCCCCTCTCTTTTTGCCCCTTCCCCTCCACTCATGATTTCTCTCTCTCTCTCTCTCTCTCTCTCTCTCTCTCTCTCTCTCTCTCAAATAAACTTTAAAAAGATATATTAACAAAAGAAATAAAATAAAACTTTCAGGTGCCTACATCTTCAAGTCCGAATGGCCTTTGGGGACTGTGCTCCCCATCCTCCTTTACTCGGGTACTTCTCACTGTGCCCCTACCACATGCCCACGACCAAGCTGGCGTTCCCATCCCTTACACACTCCTTGTGCTTTGGCTCAGTCAGATCATTGCCATCACTCAGAATGAGCCTCCATCTCTTTATCCTGGTTACGATGTGACCATCGCTTACCTATAAATAACGCTGATTATATTCTGAACGTTGGCTAATGCTTTACATGTTTCTAATGTTTCCCACTGCTCTGTGATGTGGGTTCATAATTATACCCATTTTACGGATCAAGAAACTAAGACCTAGCAAGATTCAGTAATTTGCCCAAACTTACCTGGCTTGTAAGTGGTGTGGCTGAGATTCAAATCCAGGCAGCCCAGCTCCAGAATCTATGCTCTTAATCACTCATCTGTACATTTTCTCTGTTACATATTGTATGCCCCTGCCTCCTTCAAGCACTCCTTGGTCACCTCTCCAGACCTCTCCCATTTATTCTCCTGTTCACCAAACATTTTTGAGCTCCTGACTGTGTGCATGTTCTATGCCAGATTCCGGGGATGTATTCATGAACAAAATGGTGCTGTCTATGACCTGAACTTGTCAGGCTGATAAACACAACTTCATAGGCAGTGCTGCCCACGCCACTCAGAGGGACTTGTTGCATGCTCCTATTTATCTTTTTGTGGATGTGTTTTGGACCTTCTATCTGCGGATCCTTTCAAGGCAGATGAGAGAATCCTGGGGGCTGCCCTGATGTGGCTTCAGGAAGATGGGGGCTTAGACAACCCATCATGGCTCTTAGACCCTGAGCATCTTAAGCTAAGGCAGAGAAATGTTCTAAAAGTTCCTGTTCATCAGAGCGGCCGTGTATCTGTCTACTTTGTCTTCTGTAAGACTGTTGAACCCATGCCTCCAGCAGGTAGAAACAACAACGACAAAAACCACAAGCTAAAAAAAGGGGGAAAGGATGGAACTAGAGGTGCAGGCTTGTACGTTCCACACCATTCATGCCAGCAAAAGGCAAGAAAAAAAAAAAAGACACTGGAACAACGTTGCTAAAATTGTGTCTTGTTTACATGCCAGATAATGCTTTCTGGAAGGTATCATTTGCTTATTGATTCACTTCCAACACTAGGCATTAAACTCAGTCCATTTACTTATTCTGAGCATTTTTAGTGAAATATTCTTCCTTTAAGAAATTTGTTTAATGTGCATTTTTGAGAGAGAGAGAGAAAGAGAGAGCATGAGCAGGGGGGGTGCAGAGAGAGAAGGAGACACAGAATCTGAAGCAGGCTCCAGGCTCCGAGCTGTCAGCACAGAGCCTGATGTGGGGCTCGAACTCACAAGCTGTGAGATCACGACCTGAGCCGAAGTCTGAAGCTTAACCCACTGAGCCACCCAGGTGCTCTGAAATGTCCTTCCTTTGCCAGACCTGTCCTCCATCTTTGCTCAGAAAAGGAGACCATTTTCTCCCCTCCCAGCCCTTTATATTTGCCCCCCATATTTGTGCTCTGTGGGGGTAAGCACAGCCTGGGAAGGACAAGTCAAGGTCTCTGTCTCACAAATGAAGGAAAGCTGACTACTCAGGGTAGTGACAGACTGAATGTTAGATTTGGGTCTCCAAATCCTTGTCCGGTCACCAGGGCTGCACCACAATGCTTTCCTTCTTTGTGCCAGGTCTATGGTTTTATTATTTTTAAGTTTATTTATTTATTTTCGGAGAGACAGAGACAGCGCAAGTAGGGGAGGGGGAGAGGGAGAGAGAAAGAGTCTCAAGCAGGCTCCACACTGCCAGTGCAGAATCCAGGGTGGGGCTCAAACCTGCAAACCATGAAATCATGACCTGAGCCAAACCAAGAATCAGATGCTTAACCGACTGAGCCACCCAGGCGCTCCCCAGGTCTATCTTTTTTTTTTTTTTCCAACATTTATTTATTTTTGGGACAGAGAGAGACAGAGCATGAACGGGGGAGGGGCAGAGAGAGAGGGAGACACAGAATTGGAAACAGGCTCCAGGCTCCGAGCCATCCGCCCAGAGCCCGACGCGGGGCTCGAACTCCCGGACCGCGAGATCGTGACCCGGCTGAAGTCGGACGCTTAACCGACTGCGCCACCCAGGCGCCCCTAGGTCTATCTTTTAAAAATGCCAGCACCAGCCCCAGAGGTCGGCAGATAATTCAAAATCACATTTCACTCCTCCACAGGCTGAGCCCTATAAAACCAGGAGGCTCTTGGTTCCCCCCAAACATCCCTCGGCCTTTTATGGCTCTTTGCCTCTGTGCATGTAGTTGCTCTTCCCTGCTTGCTTAGCCCCTTTTGTGTGATGAGACTCCGTTCACGTGTCATTTCCTCTGGGAAGCCCTCCATGCTGTCGTTGGTGGCTCCAGCTTCTTGAGATGACACTTTGCTTTAGTATTTATGCAAATATCTAGAGTTTTAATCCACTAGAAGGCAGGAAGTCAAGTATGGTTGCTTGTATCTCCAGGTGTTCTTAGCAGAACGCTAGAGTTGGGGGCTTACTCTCTCCTCATCGTCTCTTGGTCAGAGTCTCTGACCATTGAATTTCTCACCTCCTGCAAATGCCCTCTTCTCTCCATTGCCCCCAAGTGTGACCCATAGTGACATAGTCTTCAGTGTACCCCTGACGTAGGTTGTCTTGTCCAGCAGATGTTTATTTAACGGAAGAGGTTTTGCTCATCGCAGTAGATTACATCATGGACCAGAACGCACAATAACTTGAGATGAAATATTAGATGTCATGATGCCAACAATTCATCAAAGCCTTTCTGGTGCTGGGCTTTTCTCACTGGCTATGTCTTAGCTGAGGATTTCACTCCCTACCCCTTCCTTCCCCAGCCTCCCCAGAAATCCCCTCCCGCTTCCTTTTGCCAGCCTCGAATCCTTAACATTCTCGTGCCGTTTTTCCAGTGCAGAGAATTCTAACGCTCCTCTCTCTCCCCTTTTCCTCAAACGAATTCCATTTTACAAATCCAAGAATTTCTTGACGATGGCCCCACTGAATGAAGGACGCTGTTGGCCTCATGTCTCCCTTCAGCACTACAACACATGTATGGATTTGTGGACATTGTTATCTTGTTAGTTACATCTCCACTGGGTGAGAACATGGAATTAAAAAAATATATATAATGTTTGTTTATTTTAGAGAGACAGAGCACAAGTGGGAGAGGGGCAGAAAGAGAGGGAGACACAGAATCAGAAGCAGGCTCCAGACTCTGAGCTGTCAGCCCAGAGCCTGATGTGGGGCTCGAACTCCCAAACTGCAAGATCATGACCTGAGCTGAAGTCGGATGTTTAACTGACTGAGCTGCTCAGGTGCCCCAGAGAAAGTGGAATTGATACAAAGGAAAGCAGTCAAGGACTCTGATTTCTTCTTTCTCATTTTTTTTTATGGTTTGCATTTTAGTTGTACAATGAACATGTATAGGTTTACTGGTGTATTTGTAATACAGTTGTTAAGGCAGAAACGTTTAAAATGTGCTTTGAAACCAAAGTATCACTTTTTTTAGTTCTTGGGACAATACTCGATTCTTGTACAGGAGTTTCTTTCACAGGGCCCCTGTAAACAGAAGAGGAGAAACAAAGATTTATTTTCCTCTTGTCCAGAGCAAACCGAGTCCTTTGTTTATGTCAGTCTCCCCAGATACTACGTGAGAAGTCAGTGACTGTATCTTAATCATCTTTGTAGCGTAAGGGAAAATGGTGCTTCCATGGAAAATTACTCATTGTCTAGAGCATGTTCCTCCGGGTTATCAAATGCTAGCTTTGCACTGTCTACTCTGTAAAGTGTCGATAATTGATAGCAGTGCAAACTAATTTGTGCCTGTAGACATGCACTAATTCTGTATGACGGAGGCTCACATCTGTCTGTATAGCGGAAGCTCCCAAACTGTGGAAGAGGCCGCTTTGGCTTCCATTTACATTTAGATTTCAGTATTCCTCTCCAGTCTCTGCATTTTCTTTTGAACCTATAGAAACATATCACCAGGTCACTCATTAATGACTTAAGTAGGTTCTCTAACATGTTTTCACCTTACATCTCCTACTCTGAATGAGAGTCATGATTTTACCTTTTTTGAATTTGAACGTGGTCCTTCATCAATGTCTCCATGGCCTGGGCCAAGGACTGATGGGTGGCCGCCACAATCCATGCTTGTTGAATGAATGAATATATGAAGAACCGAAATGTATATCCTTGTTGTTATTAATATAACATTAGTTCCAGCATGTGCATTATTAATAGGCTTGAATTTTCCCCTTCTTAGTTAATGGCAATGTTGGTGATAACTTGGGGTGTCCCTGGGCTGTATCCATTCCATTTTATTCTAATTAGAAAAATATTTTTTAGAGAACTTGGGGAAGATAGGAAATACAAAGAATAAATTGTAACCGTCCCATAGTCCCTTTCCCCCAAGTAATCGCTATTAATTCCATTAATTCCTTCTAGTCTTTTCTCTGCATCTGTTTATTCAACGAGAATTTAAGCACCTGCTGTGTGCCAGGCACTGTGACCATCACAGCGAAGGAAACACACAAGGCACCATCCTCTTGGAGCTGACATGTTAAGTGGATGGAAGGGGAGAAAAAATAGATGAACGACTGAATACGAAAGTCCCAATCAATAAAGAGCCCATGTATGCTTCTCAATGCATATTTTCTATCAATTTTTGTGATCTGCAAAATTAACTTCAAGTCACGTACCCTTTATTAACAGCCCGTGCTCAAATGCATCGGTATGGAGTTAGGTGTCTCAGTTGGCGTCTAACTCTCTCTGAGCCACCTCTCTCTTCCACCCACGCCTCCCCCCACCCCACACCCAGAACGTGCTACCACTGGGTAGATGGCATTGAAGGTGTTCACCATGCCAAGATGGATGGTTCTACTGCTCCCCAAAGCCTCTGAGACTCAGAGTCAGGCTTTCAACATAAACATCCTCCTGGGGGGAATCCAGAAGGGAATCCTGCAAACAAGAAGGAGATGCCCAAAATGCTGGGAACCCAAATGTCCCTTTGATTTGTCCTTGAGTGGGACGAGGGGCTGCCATGTTGAGAGAAAGGGTGATAGTAGCAGTGGAGAGGCGAGGCAGGGATGTTAGATATTCTCTTGTAAAGGAGCTGCTCCCACAGCGAGAAATCACAGTTCACTGGCATCCAGACTTCGTAGTTTTCTTTTCTTGTCAGCATGTTTCATTTAAAATTAAATGGAATTTGGGGCGCCTGGGTGGCGCAGTCGGTTAAGCGTCCGACTTCAGCCAGGTCACGATCTCGCGGTCCGTGAGTTCGAGCCCCGCGTCGGGCTCTGGGCTGATGGCTCAGAGCCTGGAGCCTGTTTCCGATTCTGTGTCTCCCTCTCTCTCTGCCCCTCGCCTGTTCATGCTCTGTCTCTCTCTGTCCCCAAAATAAATAAACGTTGAAAAAAATTAAAAATAAAATAAATAAAATTAAATGGAATTTAATTTTCACTTCAGGGGGCACCTGGGTGGCTCACTTGGTTAAGGGTCCAACTTTGGCTCAGTCATGATCCCACAGTTCATGGGTTCAAGCCCCACGTCCAGCTCTGTGCTGACAGCTCAGAGCCTGAAGCCTGCTTCAGGTTCAGTGTTTCCCCCTCTCTCTGCCCCTCCCCTGCTTGTGCTCTGTCTCTCTCTCTCTCAAAAAGAAACAAACATGAAAAAAAATTTTTTTTAATTAAAGGTGCTTCAAATTTGAAAACTTGTATTAAAATTGGAGGACCTTATCTGAGAGTACATATCTTGAGATGAAAGTGTGTGTGTGTGTGTGTGTGTGTGTGTGTGTAAATTTTAGGCTAGCTCCTGCAAAGTAACCTTGCTTTAAGGTTGGAAAGAACTGAGACTGTTTGAAGGGCTTACATCTAATTGATTCCAAGTCATCGCTTAATATTGATTGATAATGAATTTCCTGTGGGTCAAATTCACTTGCTGCTGCTTTCTATGAACTGGGACATGAAGCCCCTGGTATTGTGAAATACTCTATCAGCCTTATCATATATTTAGAGACAAGAGGGGTGACATCTGTTTAAGCCCCTCTGTCTCTTAAACTCTGATTCTGATATTTTAGAACTTGTTTCGTCCCACTTAGTGGCAAACGGAACAGCGTCTCAATCCAGCATCTAAAAATGATCCAAGAGGGCTCTTCCAAACACAGGCATCAGAGAGAGAGAGAGCACTTGTCTTGGAGCACGTCTTCACATGTTCTTTCTCCTTATACATGTTTCTCAGCTCCTGTCATCCACATGTTGATTACTGATCTTTAATGTGTTTTAGACTCTTCACCCGCCATATTGGAAACTGGATGAAGGTGGCCATATCCTTTCCTGCCCCCATCCCCCTCTGTTGCTATGGCCCCAGGGCCCTGGAATAATACAGGCTTAAAAAGAGACCAACTGGCTGGCAAAATCTTAGGAGCTGTGGTTGGACTAGATGTAACTGTAAGTCGTTTTGACGAATAATTTCTCCTGCTACCCGTTCTCTTCCAGAACACATTTCTTTAGCCTCCCAAGTGAAAATCATCAGGAGACCCCGGGGGAAATTCCTTTGCAGCCTTGACTCCTTGACCCAAGAGGTTCCCACCCATCATCATGCGGGGCAGAAAGAGAGGTTTCTAATTCGGACTTGTTTGCTGCTTCTATTCACTCAAATAAACTCTGGTGTTGACTTCCTGATCCCAAACCTCTTGCTTTTATATACACAACAGGGGAAACACGTGTCCCTCATCTTTTCCACCTTGTTCTTTAAAGGCAAACGACATTACCCATGATCTGCAGGGAGTTTATTATACGGGTGAATCTGAACATGATGACCTAGGGAAGGAAGGAAAAGAAGATTATGCGTACACCATCACTGACAATGGGAAAGGGGGTGGGAGGTTGGTACTGGTCTGTCCAAATTAACTGACAATTTCATTTGATTGGTAGCCCTCTTATAAGACCAATGTCCCCTCTGCAGGTGTAAAAGTTTCCATTAACTGACCATAAACACAGTGTAAACGAGATTGTCTGTATGTCTTTGTCCAAGCCATCATTTCTTCCCAATTAGATTATTGTGACAGCCCCTTGAGTGGTTTCAGTATTTCTACACCTGCCCCTATCATATATTTTTCACATGGCGGCCAGGGTGATTTTTTTAAAAAGCATAAATCACTTTATGTTACTCCCTTGCTTAGAACCATCCAGTGGCTTCCTGTGCCCCTCAGCATAAAGTGGCAGCTGTTCACCGTGACTTACAAGGTCAGTGTCGACCCATGATCATTTCTGTTTCTTCTTCCATCCACTTAACTAAGTTTCCAAAATCTGAAGTTCCCACCCCAGGGCCTTTGCACCCCCTGGTTTTCCTTCCTAGAAGACTCTTGTGTAGCTGGTGTCTTCCTGTCATTCAGATCCCAGATTAAGCTTCATTTCCTCATGCAGTATCAGAAGCCACTCTGATTCTCTGTTATATCAGTGCATGTACATTTATTTTTTAAAAGCGTTCATGTCTGTATGATCTCTTTTCTTTGTTCTTCTTCTGTTTGTTTGTCTTCTGTCCCTCCCCTCATCAAATATGCAAGCTCCTGGAGAGCAGAGGTCTTACCCCCTTGCTCACTGCCATATTCTTGCTTCGCACCTAGCATATAGCTTTGCGTGTAGTCGATGGTTCGTAAGTATTTGTGGACTGAATAGATGAATTGTTATCATATCCCCTCCAGTCTAGATCAGAGGCTGGATTTTCTTTGGGAAGTAAAGGATGCTTTTGCATTGGTTATGTTTGTAAGCCACTGCAAAGGGATGTGAGGGTGGGACCGCGGAATTCTAGAAACATTGGTTCCTGAGGTTACCAGCATTCATCCCATCATGCCTGAGTGACACCTACTCCCTCC
Organism: Herpailurus yagouaroundi; assembly: GCF_014898765.1. Classification (NCBI taxonomy): domain Eukaryota; kingdom Metazoa; phylum Chordata; class Mammalia; order Carnivora; family Felidae; genus Herpailurus; species Herpailurus yagouaroundi. The sequence goes on from NW_024412453.1 coordinate 8,494,890, forward strand.
CAGTCTGTTTCAAGCCTTTGATCTCCGATTGTGGCCGAGAGGCAGCCGTAATTAACTGCCTGAGCTTTGAAAAGGTTTGCCAAGCTAAACCAGAGCAACCGCTGTTTGTAAACAGTAGTTAGCTAGAAGAAAAGGTAAAATTGCATGTGTCATCCTGTTTTCTATCATATGCATTTTGAGGTTCAAAGGGATAATACTAAAACGAATATCCCAGTGTTCTCATTTGTACTTGTCTTCGAAAGAGGCAAAGAAAAAGCTTTTAAGTAAAATAGAGTGGTGGGTACTGCTCTTTTTATACACTCAGGCCAGCACTGTTTGAGGAGCAAAATAGCCATGCCAGTGAGAACCATTTCTCACCTGTCAACTACGCCCAGTGAGACATTTTACAGAAACGAGTGCAATTACTCTCATAATAATTTTGGAGTTTGATATTGCCAGCCCTATTTTGTAGACAAGGCTGAAACTGAAGCCCAGAGACAAGTTAACACAGGTAAGTGATGCTTTTCTCCATTAAAGCATTCGTTCATTCGTTCGCTCACTCATGCATTCATTCAAGGTCTATCAGGCATCTGTGTGCAGTAGGGGTTTTGTTAGAGGCTGTATGCTCCAAATGAGCAGAACAGATTCAGTCTTTTCCTGCCCTCCTGCAGCTTGGAGTTCCCAGTAGGGACAAGCATTCAACACACAACTCTGCAGATAAATATTCAATTCTTGTAGTAGAGCAAAGGCTGTGAAGGGAGAGAACAGGGCACTGGGTAGAGATAAGAGGGAATCTTCTTCAAGGGAGGGGCCAGGAAAGCCTTTCTGAGGAAACGACGTTTAGTAGCTTCGACCTGAAGCCTGAAGAATGAGGGGGAGTGGGAAAGAAGTGTTCCAGGCATGGGGGATTGGTAGATGCGATAAACCTAGTCCAGGAGGGAGCTTGGTGAGGTCGGAAGTTGGACAGGCCCACCTGGCTGGATGGTGGTCCCAGGAGCAAAGGCTGGCAGCCAGACCAGAGGGTTATTCGTAAATTAGGGTTTTGTTCTGAAGAGAAGCAGAAGCCACAAGAGGGGATGTCTGAAACTGCTTGCCTACAAAGTTCAAAAAGGGTACGGCTGCAAACGTCTCAGAATGTTCCCTAACACATTCTCTTGGGGTCACCTTGGAGGAATAGAATTAATACCCCTATCTGCCAAGCACAGTCTTCCAACTCCTGGAGTCTGCCAGAGTAATTCTGCCAATGGTAGCATCAGACAGTCCTCAACAACTAAAGATGTTGACTCTTAGAAGGCCCAGATGGAATAATAATAATATCCAGCCACTAAAATAATTTTAAAAAATGAGTTGAAAGGACAAGCGAAGATGTGATTATATCCAGTTACAAAATAGCAGGTGTTGCGTGATCCTGTTTTTTTTTTAATGCTTTAAAAAAAAATCTATGCATTGGAGGGCGCCTGGGTGGCGCAGTCGGTTAAGCGTCCGACTTCAGCCAGGTCACGATCTCGCGGTCCGTGGGTTCGAGCCCCGCGTCAGGCTCTGGGCTGATGGCTCAGAGCCTGGAGCCTGTTTCCGATTCTGTGTCTCCCTCTCTCTCTGCCCCTCCCCCGTTCATGCTCTGTCTCTCTCTATCCCAAAAATAAATAAACGTTGAAAAAAAAAATCTATGCATTGGAAAAATGAAAATCCTGGTTGAATATTTATCAAAGTGCTGAGCCCGGGTGGGATGCCAGGTACACCTACCTCCCATCATAATCGTGAGAGTAGACATTGCCAGCCCTAAATTCCAGATGAGGGGAAACTAAAAGGCAGAGGCAACACAGCAGTTAAGATCTTCGTTCGTTTGTTCATTCATTCATTCATTCATTCATTCATTCATTCAAGAAATATTTATTAGGTATTGACTATGTAGCAGGGAGTTGTCCTGGATACTGAATTTTCAAATGATGAATGCACCAGATGGCTTTTAAAAGTGTATTCTGAATTATTTCAGATATATTAAAAATGTATCAAAGAAAAAGTATAAGCAATATCCAGGTCTCCAATACTTAGCCAAGGAAATAAAACATTGCCGATTCAGCTGAGGGTCTCTCGTGTTATTCCTTTCCCATTACGTTCTACCCCTTCCCCTTAGGGATAAACACTGCTGTAACTTGGATGTTTATCGTTCTCCTACATTTCTTGGATTGCAGTTAATTTTTATCTCCTTTTTGCATGCTCACATTTTTGAAATTTTCTGCTGTGAACACATATCCTTTCAAGAAAAAAAAATACCCAGTAAAATTTATTATTTTCCAAAACCCAGTGGAGATGATGAAAATCGGGCTTCGAACACACACACACACACACACACACACACACACACACACACACACAAAGTCTCTTCCAGAACCTGCAATCACTGACCTTCCTTCATCCTGGAGGGGTCCTTTGACCCCCTGCTACTCCAGCTTTCCTTCTTGGCCCCCCTCCTGAGATCTAGAGAACTGTTAGCCAAGAAAGGACTCCTTCTCAAGTTCTTTTGCCTCCTAAAAATATTTAAAGGACAGTGTTTGTTGATGCCTGGAGCTGGGATTGTCAGGCTCCTGATGGGAATATGTCCTTGATCTCTTGCTACTCCACACACACCCATGTTCTTCTGGACAACATTGACCAAGGACAAAGAAGACCAAATGTCCAACCCCAGCTGCAGGGAGGAAAGTCATCCAAATGCATTTCCAATACCAAAGCCTCAATTAGAAGCAAACTTTACCTTGCATTTTTATGATGTGTGTCTTTGTCAACGTCTGTGTTTGCAAAGACAAAGGGAATTAATATTTAATATGCACCCAATGAAAGGAGACGGGGAAGAACCCATTCTCTGCTGCTTTTGAATATTCCATCTTAAAATATCAGCCTTTAATCTCTTGACTGTGAGATACACATTGTCCTGTCCTGTTTCTCACTGGTATTGGGTGAGAACTATTTTATCCTTGAAGTCAGATGAATCTGGGCTTTCCATCCAGCTCCGTCACTTATGTATGGTGGGGCCCTGGGTTTCAGTTTTCTCTTCTGAAAAATGGAATAATAATGCCTACGTCACAGGGGTGCAGTGAGGAGTCCACAAGATGGCGGGCGCGCTAGATAAAAATGGCAGTAGGAACCCTACCAACCCAAGCAGACTGCTGCTGTTTTGCCTCGGGGGGGCATTGGGGTTGGGGTGGCTGCACGTGTCTGGGGAGGTATAAAAGGAACCTCTTTGATTTGGATAGAATGGTGTAGAAAAGGAAAGGAGGAGTCTGAAATTTTAAAGCTTCCACCTGATTTTTTATGCTGTTTAGAGGCTCTGAGTCTCAGAATATTTGACACTTAATTTCAGCCGAGATATTTTTGTGTGTACGCCTATGAAGATAGGTCCAAGGCTCAATTGCTCTGCAAAATATGGCAAGGCCCGAGGGTGAAGAACCCGAGGAGATAGCTGTGCGAGGAATAGACAGGTGTCCATAAGGCTGTATGGAAGCCAGGCGGGGAGAGCTGGCGTGAGCTGGGTTGAGCTGGGCTGATCTCACCCCTACGCCCCAGTTCGGGGAACCCCGGGGCATCTGTTTTTGTTTTTTTTTTTCCACAACAGCCTTACAGTCTTACTCATTCCTTACGCGTGAGCACACACACGCACACACACACACACACACACACACCTCCCCTCCTCCTTCCCCCCGCTAGTTCTACCAAGAACAGTTTGAATTTTTCCTGTTTTGTGTTTGCTGATACCCTCTGTCTGGGGTGGGCTCATTCCTCCCTCTCGGATCTCTGTCAAAATTTCAATCATCCTCAAGCCCATCTCAAACTCGGCTGCTCTTTAAAGCTCACCCTGGATCCCCTGCAGGGAGTCTGCTCCTCCCTCAGCACCCCTGCACCCCAGGCTGCTTACCTTGCACAGCCCCCTCCTATGTGGACAACCACCCACCCCTGCTCAGTTTTACATCTTTGTGTTTACATCTCTGTTCAGCAACTATTTACTGAGCTTCTCTGTGCCAGGCACTGTCCCAGGTTCTGCCCGTACAGTGGTGAGCAGAGACAAAATTCTTGTCCTCACAGAGCTCACCTTCTAATGGCCCCATGCCAGACACACATAACACATGGGCTAGAATTATTTAGTATGTTAGAAGATAGAGGTAGATTAATGGTTGTAAGGGAGATTGGGAGAGCCAGGGGAACAGGCTGCTATTTGTAATAAGGTGATCAACAAAAGCCTCACTAAGAAGACACCATTTTGAGTAAAGGCTTGAATATTTTTTAATGTTTGTTTATTTTTGAGAGAGAGAGGGGGAGTGTGAGTAGGAGAGGGGCAGAGAGGGAGAGAGAGAGAGAGAGGGAGGGAGACACAGAATCCAAAGCAGGCTCCAGGCTCAGAGCTGTCAGCACAGAGCCCGACGCGGGACTCCAGTTCAGGAACCTTGAGATCATGATCTGGGCCGAAGTTGGATGCTTCAGGGACTGAGCTACCCAAGTGTCCCTGAATAAAGACTTGAAAGAAGTGAGGGAGGGGGCCATGTGGATATGTGGGGAACAGCATTCCAGTCAGAGGGAACACCCAATGTTAAATCCCTGAGGCAGGAGCAGGCCTGGTGCATCAGCGTGGTTGGGACAGAGTGGACAAGGGTCAGGGGGGAGGGGACAGGAGCAGGAGGAAGGTTATGTAAATCCTTGTAGGCTATTGTATGGGTCTAGGCTTCTTCTCTTCGTGGAAAGGGGAAGCCCTGGGGGCTTTTGAGGAGAGGGGCCACCTGTGACTTCTTTCCACCCCCGATCATACTGGCTCCCATGTGGAAAATGGACCACCCAGAACAGGGAAGCGACAGTGACCAAAAGAACAAATAAATAAACATGGACTTTGAGGGTATGGGGGCTGGGTTACTTTTCTTTCCCTTTTGACGTAAGTAGGCAAGATTTTAAAAATAATCGTGGGGCACCTGGGTGGTTCAATCAGTTTAGCGTCTGACTCTTGATTTTGTCTCAGACCTGATATCATCGCATCATTCATGGGATCGAGCCCCATCATCCCATGGTTCATGGCCCCGTGCTGACAACGCAGAGGCTGCTTGGGATTCTCTCTCTCCCCCTTTCTCCTTGCCCCTTCCCCCTCTCACAATAAATTAATTGGCTTAAAAAAATAAGTGAAAATAAAAATAGTGTCGAGTAGAGACCACCGAGGGAGTCTTTTCTGATGGGTGTCCTGGCTTCGGAGAAACATCAGACTTTGTCTCGGCTTAAATGCAACAGCTCCTTCCCCAACCCCATCTCCCACAAAGCAACATGAACACACAATTCTATGTTCAAATCTAGAGGAGATGCGGGAGATTTTACTCTCATATTCTCTTCCTCTCTCTCACATGCACGCCCACACGCGGTAGCATCGTGGAACTGCAACAGTGTTCTCTCTGAAAACTGGGCTTCAACCGTGGCCTTGGCCCTTACCAGCCTTGACCAAACCTCTCTGAATCCCAGCTTCCTCATTCACAAAAATGGAGCTAATGATGCCTACTTCAGTTCACAGTGGGAGTGAGAACAGTTTGTGTGAGAACCAAGTAGGTTACTAAAAGCATTCCAGAACTTTCCTAACCATGAGGACTTGTTTGTTTCAAAGAAGCTTGTTAAAAGTATAGATTCCTGGCCCTCTTCCCAGGAATATGTACTAGTTGGACATGGTCAAGAGGGGCGCCCAGGCATATGGATTCCTCACAAGCTCCCCACGTGATTCTGATAACCAACCCAATTTGAGCCATTAAAAATGGAAGAGCTTTGCAAACTGTGAAGTACTTCTCCAATGTTCAGCTTATGTTATTATCGTTGTCTTCCCTTCCTATTCCTAACCCTCTGTACTTGGTAGGGTTGATTTCCAGAGTCCGTGGATATAAGCATGGCCAGCCTCTTAAGTGTGTGACTTGTGTACAAGGTCTCCATGCTCAGAAGGGCGCCATGCTTGGTTTAATGCTTGGCTGTCACCACCTTCAGATTCTCAATAATTTTTTTTAATAAGGAGCCGCACATTTCCATTCTACACTGGACCTTTCAAATTATGTAATTGTTCCTAGATACAATGAAGAGATATTACAGTGAAGAGAGTTGAAAATTAAAATTCCTTATCCCCATGTGCAGCACTTGATAGAATTACTAACCATGTCCCCATAGCTAAACTCACTAGCCTTTTACATCAACCTTGTGAAATGGATAATTTAACACTCCTTGTTCAGATGTAGAAATTAGACCTCAGAGTCCTTCAATGACATATGCAATAAGTACAAAATTAGCTGGTGGGGGAGCTCGGAGCCTTTTCTGCTACAAGAAGTAATAGTTGCTTCAGTGGCGTTCAGATTATTGGGTCCCTTTAATTATATTCCAAGGAAAGAGCCTTGGAATTAACATTTTAAAATAAGTATTCCATGCATTCTTTAAAAAAAAAAATCAATTAAGTTTGAAAATTTCTGTTTTATGGTAATTACCAAGTTTATTGGTTCCCAGCCTGACTGTGGAATTTGTTTATAAATTCATATTCCTAAGTGCTACTCCAGGATGCCGAATAAGCCTCCCTGTGGTGGGGGGAGCTTCTTAAATTCATAGCCCAGGTCATTTACATGGTCTTCTTCCTGGGTTCGAAAGGACTGACATAAGTGATCGATTTGGATGACAGTACTTCTGTCACTCAGTGACACCCACCCATCTCTTTTCTTTCTGATCATAGGAGCTTATACTCTGCCCCTGACCAGCTGGCCTTTGGAGGGCCTCTGGGTTCTTTGCAAAGACGAAGACAGAATCAATCAGTCCACATGCCCGTGGGGAAGTTTCTCTCTCTGAAGTTCAGGAAAAAAGTAGGTGGCAGTGGTGACGTGTGTTGATGTTCATCTTTCCAGAAACACATATTTTTGTACACCATCCCCTTCTGAAAATCTGGATGCAGGATAAGTATCTCCCTTGGAAGATCCCAAGCTTTTGCTTCGACTTTTAGGGACCAAGAGAGGACATAGGTCCCTATTCAGGTCTTGTAGTGACTCAGGGCAAGAGGAATCTGGGGAATGAATGGGATGTTCTAAAATAATTAGCACTCTCAAAGGAGGGACAGTAGGAAAGGCTGGGTGGAATTGTCTGAAGGCAACACTTTCCTAACTTGGATGTGCACAAGAATCACCTGGGGATTTGGTTAAAATGCATGTTTGATTCAGCAGGTCTGGGGGAGGGCCTGGGGTTTTGCATTCCAGCCAACTCTCATGTGGTGCTGATTCTGCAGGTGCACTCTTAGGGGAGTGAGGTCTTAAAGGCTTCTGCCCTCACATACCTGACAAATCCCTAGCAGTGAATTAGGATGAAGCATCCTGGAATATTTCTGTTGACCGGATAATTCATTCCATGTAGTTTCAAAGATTAAAAACGCTGTATGACCTTAATGCAAGCTAACTCGTGAGGTGAGCGTCTACACGTACAGCCCTCATAAGCTGCACTAATGACAACCAGTGTTTATTTTCAAAATCTTCTTAGCTTGCGTGGAAACAAAACGAGCCATCAAGGATGACGGTACAGGGATTCTCTGCTGCTTCTTTGTGACGATTTGGTCTCAAGGTCTGAGGTTTAGGCAACAAATACCTTGAAAAACAAAGGAAAGCCGACATATGTGTGTGCAGGGAGGTAGTGGAGAATAGGGAAAAAGGCTCAAGGTAAAGTAGAGAATTTTGTCTGCATGATTTATTTATATCCAGGCTATCTAGTTAATTGGCTCTCAGACAGACAAGCTTGGCTCTGTGCCTGGAAAGAGCTCAGACTTGAAGGTCCTGCCTCCCAGGGTGATTGTGAGGATTAGCTAGATGGAGTAAGTAAAGTGTCTTGACTTACTAATTCTTTGAGCAGTCAACCAATATTTATTGAGTGCCAGTTACATCTTGAGTAACGCACGATGAATGAAGCCGGTGGTTATCTCTGCCCTCATGGAGCTTGAAGTCCAGTTAAAGTGAGCCAATTAAAATAAGAGATGAGCAAGTTGTTGCAGGTGATGTTGGCATGCTGCTCTGAGTCTCTCGGTTGGTATATCCCCCCGCCCCCACCCCAGCTGTCGTCCGCCTGGCAGCTAGCACTTCCAACCTTGCGCCAAGGCTTGTCACTGGGCAATTGAAATTGTCTCAAAACTTGTGTGTCCCACACCAGAGCAGCAGCCCTCAGTCACAGACGGACTGAAGCAGGGATACAAAAGACCAGCTCCCCTGCCTCGAGGCGGGATGGACTCAGTGGTGCTGTTCAAGCTCCAGAGCTCCTAGCGGGGTGAGGCTCCGTGTCTCCTGAACTACATCTTTGCTCAGCCTTTTCATGTCCCCTCCTGCTTCCTGCACCCTGCCCCCCTTGCAAGTTTCTCCTGCGAGCACTCCTTCAGTGAGCCAATGGTACGAAAGTCCCCAGGCTCTGCTCTTGGGGGACCCCACCTTGTAATAATACAAGATTATTTCAGGTAGTGACTCGGACTATGAAGAAATAGAACAGGAGAGGTGAGACAGAGGGTGAGCAGGTAAGGTCTTCTTTTAGATCAGGTATCAAGGAACGCCTTTTAGAGGAGGGGGCATTTGAACTGATTCATGAGGGAGAGCTGCCCATGCACTGACCTGGGGGGGAAGCATTCTAGGCAGAGGAAATAGCTAGGATAGAGACCTCAGGGGGAAATAAACTGGGCACATTTGAAGACCAGGAAGACAGCAGAGGGTGGAGAGTAATAGATGAGGGATACCAGAAGGAGATGTGTGTGGTCAGAGAGGCAGCCATGGGGCCCTTCTTTGCAAGCAGGGGAAAGAATTTGGCTTGTATCCCAAGTGTGATGGGAAGCCATTGGATGAGAGTGAGGCCTGATTCAGGTTTCAAAAGGATCATTCTGCGTGTTGTTTGGGGAGTAGATAACAGTGTGTAGTAATAATAGTTACTAAATAAATAGTAGCTCAATCAGCGGCTCAATTACCAGCCTTCAGAGATGTCTTAGAAAAAAAACTTCTGCCTTAGGAGGGGAAATTGACACAACCACCCTCCAAGGGCTATTTAAATAAATCATAATCCAATAACCTCTGATGCTAGTACATCTGGAGCCACCTGACTCACCTGCTAAGACTTTTCATTAGTGTTGTGTTTCCTTTATTGGAAAAACTAAAAGAGACATAGTTTCCAGCACATAGTTACCAGATTCTTTTATTGGCATATTTTTTTAGTTGACTCCCCCTCCCACCTTTTATTGATGTTTAAATATGGGAAGACGAGACATAAACTTTCAGAAGTTGGGCACGCACACGTCTTCTTAGGATGAGAGGCGGAGACCCTACCAAGCCGAAAGTATCTTTGAAAGTAGTGATGCCCTACCAGTGAGGTCTAACAGAAAGGGCCCTGGCGTATGGGAGCCGGAAGCTTGAGTTATAGTTTCACTGTTGATGCGGGGAAAATGGTGTGTATTTTGGGGGCTTTCGTGGAAAATCTTGTGATCCCCATTTCTCCCTTGGACACCTTGTCACTACACCATTTCCAGAAATGGGTTTTTTTACTGTAACTGGTCTGTCTCACTTTCCGTCCTTCCCTTCTGTGATTTGTCCTTAACAGCAGAATATTTGACACAATCAGTTTGTGATACAGGTATGACCTTACTTTTTTCCTCCTCATTTAATCTCCAGCCAACTAGTTGCTCCTTGCCCTCCACTAACAATCATTGTTGTAAATACATTCTCTTATGTTTTCTAGCTACAAAGGGAGTGCACCCATATTATAGAAAAATGATAATATTCAGGCCAGCTAAATAATTATTAAAAATAATGGCAGGGATGAACTGAACATTTACCGTATGCCAGACACTGAGTTATATATATACTTGCATTGTATCAATTTATTCTCAGTGCAACACTTTGAGGTAGGGACTATGATTATATCCATTTTAGAGACAGTAAAACAGGATGAGGGGGTCAGTAGGTTGCTCAGCAAAGCAGCTAGTAGGTAGCAAAAATAAGTTGGCCTAGGTTGCCTGATGCTCAACTTGAGCTCTTTTTAAAAAAAAAAAAAAAAAGTTTATTTATTTTGAGAGAGACAGAACAGGGGAGGAGCAGAGAGAGAGGGAGACAGAGAATCCCAAGCAGGCTCTGTGCAGTCAGCGCAGAGGAGAGCCCAATGCGGGGCTCGAACCCACAAACCATGAAATCATGACCTGAGCTGAAATCAAGAGTCGGATACTCAACTGACTGAGCCACCCAGGTGCCCTGCCAAACCTGAGCTCTTAAGCACTTAGACACTGTCCCACCCCTTGGATGAATCATCGATAGTAGTGGGGACATAGCTTGCCATGTTTTGTTATATAAGCAAGGTTCATATGCCTGAATATGATTTTGTCTAATTTCATCATCTGTCACGTATATGTCCTTTCCAACCAAAGGGAAAGATATGTATAGATGCGTGTATATTCACATAATCTCACAAAAATACATGCATAGTAGGATATAAACATCGTGAGATGCCCGTCTCATTCACCCCCACATCTCCAGCATTTTGAATGGTGCCTGGAATGTAGCAAGCCCTCAGTGGATATTTGTTGAATGAATGAGCTAAATAAATACTCAATCAGCAGCTTTTATCTGTGAATACAAAACTGTTGTATAATCTGATTCTTCCCTTGAAGCAATATATCATAGACATCTGTGACATCCACTCTTTGAGCAACACCTCATTTTTAATGGCTGCGCCTGGTTACGAACGGACATTTTCAGTCCTTGTTTTTCCTTATCTCTTGTGCGCGTCTTCAAACAGTCTCTTTGCTTGGCTTCAGGAATTCTACCCTTTCCTGTTTTTTTCTGTGCTCTGTCATGCTGTTCCAGTAGTCTTTGCCTCGTGTCCCACCGTGCTCTTCAAGGAAAGTTCACCTTTCTCAGGGCTTGAACATGAGTCGTGGTTTCTTCTCCCTTGTCACTTACTGGGCAAACCCATCCATGGCCCTCTCTTCCATTCAGACCCTGCCATCTTCCAGATGCGCGCGAGGAGCTCCACATTCATTACCTTCTCTCATTCTCTCTTCACAGTGGCGCTTTGAGACAGGCACTGAACTTCCAAGCATAGCGAGGCTGTGTGATTTCACAATGTTGTGCATTGTGCATTTTGCACAATGTCTGTGCAAAACAGAAGGGCTAGCATTTTATGTCAGATCTGTCTTTGGAAAACACAGGAGCTCTCTCCTTTATATTCTCCAGAGCACTTAACATGGAACATTTTTTTGGCTCCTTAACAACTGCTTGCTGAAGCAGTAAATCCTATTTGTGAATCCCCAAGGACTACTTTTGTGAGCCATTTCTTCTGACTCAATGTGTTGTCTCTTGTCTTCTCCATTTCTCTCCTTTGTCCACTTTTCTTCCCACATCTTTCTCTCCCTTATGCTTTTTTTTTTGTTTTTAAAGTTTTTTTTTTTAACATTTATTTATTTTTGAGAGAGAGAGACAGAGCATGAGTAGGGGAGGGGCAGAGAGAGAGGGAGACACAGAATCTGAAGCAGAGTTCAGGCTCTGAGCTGTAGGCACAGAGCCTGACACGGCACTCAAACCCATGAACTGTGAGATCATGACCTGAGTCGAAGTCAGATGCTTAACTGAGCCACCCATCTTCCTTTTGTTTTTGCTTATGAATCTTTAAGTAGGACCCTTGGAGATTTCTACCCAAATGTAAGTTGGGTTTCGGTGGAATTTCCAGAGGCTTTCATATAACTGAGGAAGAGTTAATGCTCCCTAATTGAGTTTTTGTTGCCTAGAAAGATCCTGAACTTAAACCTGTCAAATCACTGCCCTCCGCCGGATCAAATAATGAAAATGATCAAAGAAGTCATTTGTCACTGCTCACTCAGCACCCACTACATTTGGGGAATCAGAGTCTTCATGGCAAGAACACCGCCACATAGCCTCCTTTCTTCTCTCCCACACTTGACCCCCCACCCCCCACCCCCACATGGATGCAACATCCCTCCATGGGGATCCATGGAGAGACCAATGACTGTGGAGGCAGAGGCTGGGTTTGGGGGATTGCAGGAACAACATAGGGTTACACTGTGTGACCATCCCAAACCACCCAGAGTACTGTCTGTACAGAAATGAGACTTGGTGGTCCTCATGGGATGCCATTAATGTCTTCCTTTGGTTCAAATGGACCCTCTTGGGTGATTCTCAACATTGGGAGCAGCAGACCAACCAAGTACATCTTGAGATCACTGTTGGCAGTGTCAGATGAGAACTCCAATCTCAGAAAACCTACAATGTACTGAACTGGTCTCTTCCAGCCTTTCTGTTAGAACTTTCTGTGATGATGGAAATGTTAGAGATGCATTCAGTCCAATCCAATTGCCACTAGCCACATGGGGCTTTGAATCCTTGAAATGTGAACAGTGCAAATGAAGAACTAAATTTTAGGTTTTATTTGATTTTAATTAGTTTAAATAGCCATATGTGCAGTTGTTTCAAGGAAAGCAAAGGCATGAAAAGCATTTGGAGAGTGAGCAGAGGGGTTAAAAAAAAAAAAAAAGAATAGTGTTTGATGGTGGGTGATAGGCAAGGAGCAAGATGCTCAGGTCCCTGTCTTCATGACACTCATGGTGTAAGGGAAAAGGTCATCATGATCAGTGTAGAAATGGGATCTTGCCATGGGAGAAAGAGATTGGACTTAACACTGAATACAGCATGGGCAAGTGGGAATTTATAACCAAGGAGCAAAGGGGAGGTCATGTGGGGTGGGAGGGGGGGATTAAGATGTCCAACTTCTGGGGCGCCTGGGTGGTACAGTAGGTTAAGCGTCCGACTTCAGCCAGGTCACGATCTCGCGGTCCGTGAGTTCGAGCCCCGCGTCAGGCTCTGGGCTGATGGCTCAGAGCCTGGAGCCTGTTTCCGATTCTGTGTCTCCCTCTCTCTCTGCCCCTCCCCCGTTCATGCTCTGTCTCTCTCTGTCCCAAAAATAAAAATAAACGTTGAAAAAAAAAATTTAAGATGCCCAACTTCCACCTGAAAGGTCTAGATGAGGAATAAGGCATTCTCAAATTGATAGGGATTAGCATAAACATAAGTAAGCTAAATAAAAGACCTTGTGTTCACATGTAATCTTGGATTTTCAATAGTGAACTGAGAGGGATGACTTGTGTTTTATTTTGAATGGTCTTGTCCATATTCTAAATACATCCTAAAAACAGTATGGAAGCTCCTTTAAAAAAAGAAAAATAGAGCTACCATGTGATCTAGTAAACCCACTTCTGGATATTTATCCAAAGGAAATAAACTCTGTCGTGAAATATACCTGCACACACACCCTGTCTCCCTTTTCATTGCAGCATTATTCACAAGAGCCAAGATGCAGAAACAACCTAAGTGTTTCCTGACCTATAAATAAAGAAAATGTGTTGTATATATACAATGGAATATTATTCAACCTTAAAAAAAGAAAGAAATCCTACTCTTTGCAGGGACATTGGGTGGACATTGAGGGCACTATGCTAAGTGAAGTGAGTCAGAAAATGACAAATGCTGCATGATCTTATGCTTGGAATGTAAAAATACTTGAACTCGTAGATACAGAAGACAGATTGGTGGTTGTCAGAGGTGGTGGTTGAAAGGGGTGGGCAAAATGGCTGACGGTGGTCACAAGGTACCAAAAAAAAAAAATGCATCTTAATCAGAAGCTGTTATTATGGAAAGCACAGTACACCCAAGTGTAAAGAGCAGGTTATTCCTGGACCTAAAGTTTTCTGCCTGCTTCACTCTTCATTTTTCCAGGTAGTTACAGGGCTTTTATGTTGCATTTCAAAGTCAGGATAAAAGTTTTCCAAGATATTTGTCTTTGGCCAAAAGTCTGTGCTAGGGACCAAGACTGAGGAGAGAGAAAATGCCATCACAGTGCGATTATCTTTGTGGCCTTTAGGTCTGAAAGTACCGTTGTCTGAATTGAATGTTGTAACAGCAGAACTCTCATTCTGATTCATACATAGGTCAAGATACTAAGAAGCAGCAAAAATTTACATTTGTGGTGGAGGAGTGGGGGACCAGTGATCTGACAATTCCTACTGGTCCTAGGATGTATATCTTAAAAATTTTTTTTAATGTTAATTTACTTTTTGAGAGAGAGAGAGCTTGGGTGAGCTGGGGAGGGGCAGCAAGTGAGGGAGACACAGAATCTAAAGCAGGCTCCAGGCTCTGAGCTGTCAGCCCAGAGCCCGATGCAGGGCTGGAACCCGCACACTGTGAGATCATGCCCTGAGCCGAAGTCAGATGCTCAACTGACTGAGCCATCTGGATGCCCCAAAATACTGAGTTTATCTTAAAAATACATAAATCAGTCTCCCTCCCACCTCGGATCTCTCTTTATCCTTCTCAGGGAGAACAAAAGTTAATGGTTTCTTGTATATTTTTCATATATTTTCTATGCGGATGCAAGTATATCCTTTTTTTTTTTTTTAATACAAAAGGGATATACCTAAGGACACTGTTCTGCATCTTGCACTTTTCACTTCCAGTTTCCACATAAATAATTCAGATCTACTTTAAGCTTATTTCCCCCCTGAATAAGCATATACTGTCAACTATAAAATGAAAGAGACCTGACCTGCTGCAAAACTTAACAACAATTACTATTGGTGAATTAGGTTGTTTCCAGTCTTTCTCTTTGACAAGCAGCACTGCTGTGAACTTCCCTGTGTGTGAATCTTCATGCTTTTCTGCTAGGAAAGGGGCAGGATAAATAAATTCCTGGTAGATCATAGGATTTGTGTCTAACAGTTTGCTTATTAGTAAGGAAATTGCCTTTCCAGAGGTTGCCCTGATCTGCACACCCACTGTTGCTCAAGCTCTAATATTGTATATTACACATATCTTTCAATTTTTCCAGCATGTTAGGCAAAAATTAGCGTCTCATTGTTATTTTAATTTGCATTTCTTTAATTATGACAGAAGTTAAGTATCTTTTCCTATGTTAATGATCCATTGGATGTCTCTCCCTCTCCCAACTGCTTGCACGTGTCCTTTGCTGAGTTTTCTACTGGCATATTGGCCATTTTGCATTTCTTTGAAAGAACACTTATTCAATAAAAGAAATTGATCCCTTCACTGTCATTGGGGTCACAAATGTATTTTCTCTCAGCTTATTATTTTTCTTTGGACTTTGTTTATTTTGGTGGGACAGAAATGTATTCATTCTGATTTATTCAAATTCCCATGATGACTCCTGAAGGACAACTAATCTTTTGGATCTCAGTTCTTTGATTCAATATTTAACAAATATTTATTGAGCCTTTACTATGTGTTCTGGTATTGTTTTAGATTCTGAAAATAGAGAAGTGAAAAAAAAAAAAACCACACACATCTTTGTCCTCTGGGAGCTAGTGAGAGAAGAGTGAGATAGCCAAAGAGCCAGAAAAGTAAAATATATCTAGAATGTTACATGATGGTAAAAGCTAAGGAGAAAATAAAGCAAGAGAAAGGAAGAGAAGTGTGCTGGGGTCCGGATCAGGTGGGCTGGGTGAGTGAGGGCGATGGTGATGAGTAGGGTGGCAATTTGAAATTTTGAATTTGCGAAGCTGTAGCCTGCTGTGAAGGTGACACTTGAGCGAAGCTGTGCAGAGGGCAAGGGAATGAACCACAAAAATATCTGGGAAAAAACATTTGACTGAGAAATTAACATGCTCAAAGGGATCCCGTAAGAACAGCCAAGATGGCCCATAAGAACTGGGGTCAGAGATGAATGGGGAGGAGGGCAGATTGTTGGACCCGTGAGGCTTAGAAGCCAGGAAACCAGTGTGGAGGCTCTGGTTCTGATCTTGGTGATAAATGATGGTTGCTTGGGCCAAGGTCGTAACCCCTTGGGCCAAGGGAGGGTTGAGGAGAGGTTGGATTCTGGAAGGCTCCGATGTTGGTTGGAGATTGGGAAAGGACAGATTTAGAAGTGTGGCCTCAGAAGTCTGGTTTTGGACATGTTGAGTTTTAAATGCCCATGACGTGTCAAGAATCGATGCTTAGAAGGCAGTTGCATCTATGGGTCTCATGTTCAGGAGGGAGTTTCAGATTGGTGATAAAATATGGGAGTCATTAGCTTGGAGATGATGTTTGAGGATATAAGGATGAATGAACAAGGAGATGAAGAGACATAGAACATAGTCCTCCAAGGACAGACCCCTGGGGCTCTCCAAATGGTGTCAGGAAAAGAAGAGTGTGCGGTTGATCCATTGCCTCTGATACCTGCAGTGAGTCTGAAGAGATGACTGTAGGACCGGGGCTTGCCAGCAGAAAAGGCCCAGAATTGAGGAAAAATGTGGTGTAGGCCAGGATTGTAGACTGAGGGCTGGCACACCTCATTTGGCACACGGATGCGTTTTGATTGGCTGATACAGGTTCTTTGTGTTGTTTTATTTGGGTGGAATTCGTTCCCAAGATTGGACACTAGGGATTTCACATTTAAAACAAATGCAGATATCTGCCATCTCTTGAATAATCGGTAGATTTGGCAATCCTGGGCCCACATGGCCACAGAGCAACACTTGGCCGTCCCCGAACAGCTCTTGCCTCTTTAGAAAGCATTGTGTGTGCTGCTGCAAGGGCCCCCCCGGCCTGTGTTTCATTCATTTGTAGTACCCTTTGCAAAACTCCATGCCCTAATGTTTATAAATTGGGGCTTCCTTCAGTATGTACTCCTCTTCACCCCCCACCCCAAAGGGCAAGGTGTTGGAGCTGACCTCTGTTAGGCACCCCTTCCAGGCTGGGTGTCAGGAGGCCTGGAGTTACATCCTGGTTCTATGACGGTTCTCTGAAAGTTATGCAATCTGACTCAGTCCTATAAAGAAGATGTCCAAATGTCCTGGTTGACCTCTAACTTGGGGTTTGCCAGGGTATGGGGCTTTCTGTGCTGAACTCAGGAAGGGCCCAAGCAAAGCAAGATGAGTTGATGACCCACCTCTTTACTTTAAACCCACCTGGTTCTCAGAGATGAATGGCAGGCATCAAAACTCCTTATGTGTTTCCCTAATATACTGACAGGCTCCTTCGAACAGGCTGAAGATGAAACTTTGCATAGAAAAAAAGACTAAGGGTTTGAAATCCTATTTTTATAATAGCGAGAAATTAGAGACAGGCCCCAATGACCACCATCATCATCATGATTATTACTGTAGTTCTAATAATGAGAGAAAACACTTTCTCCCTGCCAGACCCTGGACTAAGCATTTTGCAAGCATTTACTTACTTCATGCCAAGAGTAGCCTTGTGAGGTAAGGACTGTTATCACCCCCTAATGCAGATGAAGAAGTTGAGTCTACTTGTGTAAGGTCGCAGAGCTAGTAAGTGACAGAGCTAGACAGACAGTGACATACAAACCCAGGTCTGTGTGTCTCCAAAGTCTGCAGTGGTTTGACCAGCGTCAAACAGCCAAACAGAGGCTTCTCTGTGGGGTTGACATTGCCTGGATTGGTTGCTGGTCGAACAAAGCGCTGTCCCCTACAGTCCTCCAGGTCAAAACTCCCTGAAAAAGACCTTCCTGTGCCTGAGAAGTCAGGGCCTAACCAGCCTGGATGAAGAGTTGTCTACTTTCTACTGTGTTCTAGTTATCTTGTTTTATGACAAGTGGCTTAATATCCTGGCAACACAAGCCCAGCATTTTATTTCTCCCCTGTCTTCTGAAATTTGCAACCAAATGAGAAGTGATTTGGGCTTTGTTATCGAAAAGCCCTCATCTACAAAGCAGAGATGGGCTGAGAATGTGCCCACTTGGCTGTCACTCCCTTTCATGGGTGTAGATTTAATTAGGCCTCTGTGTAACACAGGCTTGGGAGAGCTATCTCTTCTACTGGTCTTCTGGAAAGGGTTTTCTTTCCTCCTCTCCAGGGTTCCACAGTGGCTGAGGAGAAGGGAACTGGTTCCTGCTCTCTGAAGCTGAGCTGTGCGTCCCAGGGATGAGCCTCTGAGTTACTATTTGTGTGTGTTGGAGGGGGAGTCATTTGCCAATTTACCTAGAAGCCAAGGCCATGTGCATGCCTGATCGGTGATGGGGATGAGCTCCCCTTCTGTTCTATTAGGGATTCTGATGTCCTTGGAAGGCCAAGGACTCTGGTTCCAATATTTTTGGTGAAAAATATGATCCCCTATGCTTCTTCCCATTGATTCTCTCTACTCCTGTCTTTCACTCATGACCTTGGGCCTTTGCAGTCCTTATCCCTTATCTTTCCTTCATTTGACTAATCCCTACTCATGCTTCAAGAAATGTCTCTTTTCAGGGAGCCATTCCCAATCCTTAGTCTAGGTTAAATCCTTCTGGTAGCATGGCACACTGAGGTAAATTTCCTTAATCCCTGTCAGTTGCAATCTGCTTTAATGACTGTCTCCTAACAGTCTGTCAAAGAATAATTCTCAAAAAGTTGAAAACATGACTTTCATACAAATATATATTGAGCAGAGGTGAAGATTTTTATTCCGGTGTTTAATGAAGGAATCAGTAAAGAGGTAAAACTTAAAGAACATTTTGAAGAACTGGGTATTTATAGGTGTTTTGGAAAGAAGAACTTGGAATAAGATTTCTGGGTTAGATAAAACCAAATAATGTTCTATAGGATGGTAGGACTGTAACCTTTAAGTCTATCATTTCCCCTCCACAGAAATCTCTGTGACATGTAACTTCTCAGTATTTAATCTCTAAACAAAGAATAAAAAGGACAGCCAGTTCAGATACTTTCTCTAAAAGAATTAATCTTGAGTGAGCAGATCTGTGAATGCTGTTAATGTAATATTGACAGGAGATACCGTCAATATCAGTATTTTTTTTTGTTTTGTTTTTTTTTTTGGTCCTTATGTCTGAATTTTGAGTATTTTTTCTTATTAGTCCCTCTAGCATCTAACCCAGTAAATGGTGTAGGATTTTTGCTATGCTCAGGATCTGGTGGAGAAGTTGTCAGCTACTTGCTGGAATCAAAGAATACTATGTAGCAAATTAGCATGAAGCCTGCCTGAGTCAGCTCAGGTTGCCATAACAAAATGCCCCAGACTAGATGCCTTAAACAACGGAAATTTATTTTCTCACAGTTCTGGAGGCTGGAAGTCCAAGATCAAGGTTCCTGTGATTTGGTTCTGGTGAGAACTCTCTTCCCGGCTTGCAGAAACCTGCATTCTCACTATGTCCTCACATGGCCTTTCCTCAATGTGTACACACACATACACATACGTACACACACAGAGAAAGCTCCCTGGTGTCTCTTCCTGTGAGGACACTAGTCCTATTATACTAGAGTGCCACTTTTATGGCCTCATTTAACCTTAATAACTTCCTTACTCCAAGTACAGTCACACTGGGGGGTTAGGGCTTCAACATACAAACTGGGTAGGGACAACATATACATTCAGTCCGCAACATAATTCAGTCCCAATTTTTGTGGGTTGAATTGAATTGAATCAGATATGAATCAGGTTTGTTTGCTTTTTATACACAACAGATTTTCAAGGCTTCTTCTTCTTCTGATAATGTATGCAATCTTCACCATTAAATTGGTGCCCATCCCGTTACTCTTATCACTCTCAGTTTGTAGAGATCAGTAGTAAGCAGGGTAAGAAGGCTTTTCTCCTCTTACATGGGACCCAGTAATATCTAATGGCTATAATAGTTGAGCAAATATCTATCTTTTATATCTATAGTAACACATTGGATTGTGAGCAACTTGTTCTGTGAGTGTTCTGCAAGACGAACAAACATTTCTAATACATTTTAACTTGATGAATGAGTGATGTTTTGCAATGTGGGTACATGACACCGAATGTCACATGATCACAACTGAGCTAATGGTTCTTCTCTCCTCCCCACCAGTCTCTCTCTCTGCAAGATTGTGGGTGATCATCTCCCATGTACAGATGCACAGTCTTAGGCTGCAGTGTTTGGCAGAAATCTGATTTTTCAGAATGTGGGAAGATGCCCACAACTGGCACCAGTGTATCTTTTGTCACTTCCAAGCACCTATGGACAGTTCTTTGCTTTTCCGGACAAGAGGAAGCTTAAGAATGCTTTGCTTCGCTCTCGGTCAGGCTTCCTACGAATATAGACCCTTTCCTCTGCTGCCTTATTGCCAGTTACAGTGAATACAGTATATGACAAGAATTTGTTACTACTGTTCTGTAGTCACCATCCGAGCAAGCATATTCAATGGCCCCCATGCAGAAAAAGATGCCATTGAGCAGATAGATAGCAGTGATTCCATTAGTGACAGTGAAAGTCATCGTACACTATAACCCTCCTCTTTCTTGTCTCCCTCACACCAGCCATGAAGGTTTTCAAAGGTAAGTGCAGATTAATTTGTTTATTTTTCTTTATATTTTGTATTTTCTTCATTATTTTGTATTATATTACAGTATTGCAATCATTTTTATATCAATATTTTTGGGTTGTGGAACAAATCATCTGAGTTTATATTATTTCTTGTGGGGGAAATTTGCTTTGTTATACAAGTGCTTTGGATTACAAGCATGTTTCCGGAACAAATTATGCTCACAAAGTAAGGTTTTACTGTATTTGACATTTATTCCCCCTCTTCTGGTATCACATGCTCCATTGTCCTCTGGGGAACTACACCTCCCCTGCTTTCAATCCGTGTGATTCAGGAGGGGTTCACTCCATTCCCACTTCCAGAAGTAGCCAAGAGAATCAGGTGTAACCCACCAGAGCACAACAACCTGACTGGATTATGGTTGGGCAGGTGGTTTGACCTGGAAAAATCATAGCCTTACCTTGGATATTTTCTGTAGCTACCAAGAAACAGACTTTGTTTTTTCTTTTAGGGATGCTCAGCTTTTATAACATAAACCTAAAGGAGCTGGTGGCCCCTTTTGCAGCCTTGTGGTGATATCCTGAGAATGACGCTACTGAATGCTGGCTTCCCAAAATATCACCAAAATAACCAGCTGATGAGACTGAGTTAAGCAGATTTTTTTATCCGTATAAGGGAGAATACTACCTTGATAGAATCTTAGTAGCATCTCAGAGGAGTGAGGACAAAATGGAGGTATTTACTGAGATTTTGAAGCCCATTTAAGATAGGTCCCTAATGTGAGAATTAGTAAGGGTTGTGATATAATCATTAGGGACTGGTAGATACAACAAGGTCAGAAATTTGAGATGTGGGGTTCAAAGAGCCTTGGGTATAAACTATTGCTGAATGCTTTCTATTGAAGAATTGATGGGTCTTTTGTGAAGTTCCTTGAACAGACAATAAAGTTATTTGCAATTTTTATCTTGCTGGGCAAGTGTTTTCTGGAACAGTAAAATTATATTGATGGAGACAGTTAAATAGTCGAGTCATGTTAATGGAGATGGTAAGCTGTGAGTTTAGACGGCTTTAGTACTCAAAGTTGATATAGTGGAAAGCGGAGAGATGAAAGAAATTATTCCTCTTGGCATTATTTGAATTTCTGAATCCAGGCAGACTTGAAGCCAGAATGTGGAATGTGGAAAATTGAATCACTCTCTCTCTCTCTCTGCATTAGAATTACACATTCATGTCCTTTATCATGCAACCACAATACCTCCTAATAAAAGAGGTAGACTAGATTTCCCAACTCTGTTGTTGCTGGCCTCGTCAGTTGACTGGGCTTGGCCAACAGGATGTGGGGAGGAGTGATGGTTGCCAGTTTCAAGCACAGATTCTAAAGCATTCCTATTTCCACTCATCCCTTGTTAAGTTCCTGTGATCAGTCATGAAATGATCATACCCAAATTAACACTGCGTCTTTGGCTGGGCCCCAGACTGAAGAGCCATGTAGCAGGCAGAACTTACCAGAAGTCCTGAGTCCAGTCTGGCCCTGCCAAGATCAACCTCCGTCAGTCCAAATGTGGCCACCCCATACACCTATGAAAAATAAAAATTCACATGACTTGTTGAAAGCTCCTGAGATTTAGATGTTGTTTGTTACACATTAAAAAGTGACTGCATTCGGAGTTCACTCCTGGACTTGTGGACTACATGATCCAGTAAATTTTCCATGTTCCTGTAATCAATTTCTGTTGGAGTTTGGCTATTTGTTTGTTTGTTTGCTTGTTTATTTCTCGGGGGCTTGTTTTTCATAGTTTTGTTATTTATTAACCAGAAGTGTCTTCTCCATTACAATCTTTTTGTGGTGTAGCATCCCTTTTGGCAGACATGAGCCTCTAAGACCTTTGGGTCTTTCTCATGGGAACCATAGCCTACCCTGATCATCTTCAGTCTGTACCTGAGCAATTGATTTTTTTTAAGGCAATATTTACCCCTATTAATGCTCAGCTTTTGGCTTGTATCCAATGTTCCAGCCTGGTGGGATCTTTCTCGATTTGATTGTTTCATTCTGGGGATTAGCTGTCCCATTCAGCATTTTGTCAAACACAAATTGGATCAGCATGACCATGAGAGCCTCCTCCAAGCCCTTGATTTCGTTGTAATGATCTTGTGGTGTTGCATTAACACTGACCCCCAGGTTGACCCCAAACCACACAAATAATCATTAATTAGTCCACGTATTCAAGATGAATGCCCACGGGGCAGAAATATCTTTCAGCCATTGTTTGAAGTCAGGAGGTATTACATAGCAGTGGCCTGAAGTGAAATCTTCCCTGATAATATTTTTCGTATGTATCCGCAATGGTGTGACCTACTTTTCAAGCCAGTGGGTAGAAATCTGTGTCTCTCTTGAAAAAATAAAATTGTCCAGCTGCTGAGTTCAAGTTCTGCCCATGGTATAAACCAATTGATCTTGAGTGGGTCCTTTATAGCTTTCCTTGACTCTGTTATCATAACTTGGACAGAATCCCTAAGACCTCTTCAAGTTCAAAAGAACAAGGCAATTGTGAACTTGTAAACTTATTCAACCCACCCTTGCCTCCTAGACTGACTGTGTATAACATACATTTTAAAAATCTGGGAAATGTGGGGCACATGGGTGGTTCAGTTGGTTAAGCAGCTGACTTCGGTTCAGGTAATGATCTCGCAGTCTGTAGGTTGGAGTCCCGCATAAGGTTCTGTGCTGACAGCTCAGAGCCTGGAGCCTGCT
This sequence comes from Herpailurus yagouaroundi, assembly GCF_014898765.1. Lineage (NCBI taxonomy): Eukaryota > Metazoa > Chordata > Mammalia > Carnivora > Felidae > Herpailurus > Herpailurus yagouaroundi. The sequence goes on from NW_024412453.1 coordinate 8,517,908, forward strand.
TCAGATTGTGTGTTTGTGTCTCTCCTTCTCTCTGCCCTTCCCCTGCTCATCTTCTGTGTGTGTGTGTGTGTGTGTGTGTGTGTGTGTGTGTGTGTGTGTGTGTGTGTCTCTCTCTCTAAGTAATAAATAAACATTAAAAAAATTTTTTTTAAATCTCGGGAATATGCCTCACATCATTGTTTCTGTAATATGTCCCCAACCCAGCAATTCATTGTGTTGCAATTTTCTTTTATTTTGTGTATTTGTCCTCTTATCTCTGGGCTTTTTGAGAACAAGGATGAAGTTAAAGTTGTTATTGAAACACCTGACATCATTTTTGGCACATAGTAGGTAGTTAGCAAATATTTGGTAGAATGAATAGAACTGGCTCTGAAGCTGTGTGTGTGTGCGCGCGCGCGCGCGGACGCGTGGATGTGCGTTTGTGTTGGAACAGCTGGATAATGTTCATCATTAGCCCGAAGCATGGGCTAACGTTAAATTTAAATTAAAATATACTCTTGGGTGACTACATCTTCAATTTCATGGTTGATTCCTTTGTGATTGACTTATTAAGCTAAGGCAGGAGTTGCAAACAAAAATACCTCAAGGGGCCAAGAAGGAAACATAATAAATGAGCATGGTTACGTACAACTGGCAGACACCTAGTATCTTCACAGGAATGGATACCTAGGGCTGCTAGATCTTCTGCTTTTCAGAGTGGGAGGTTTTTTGTTTGTCTGTTTGCTTGGTTTTAAAATGTGTTTTTAAAAACGTAAAAATTCCTGATTTTTATATGTTTTCAAAGTCGCAAACTTTAGAACGCAGTTTGAAATATTCTGGGGCCAAATAAAATACATCTATAGGCTGGATACAACTCATAGGCCATTGATCTGAGAAAGAGTTAAATGTTTTGCCTCTGAAATGGTGTTTTCATTCGCATTGAATATTTAATTTACAATGAACGACCTTGGGTATATCAAACACATATCAAATATGTTTATTGTTGAACAATACAAAGCCTGTAAGACTGGTAAGAATTCAGTTAAGGTCCAATTTTGAGGGCTGAGGTTAGATTTTAGTGGGCACATATCACAAAGGGTTCCCCGATAGCATTATACAGGGAAGATTATGGAATTAAAGAAAAATCTTTAGCAACTTGCACGTGTATTATGCTAAACAAGGCAGATACCATGAGTCACTGTTGTTCCCAAATAACTGATTTCCATTATGGTTGAAATAATGGAAGTGGTGTCTTACCCTTGAAAAGCTCCAACCACACCCCCTGACCTTGCTCAATGGTTAGATATAAATATTCATAGAGGGAGATGGTCTCTTAATTGCTTAGAGCTTTCAGCCCATCAATCATTGCTGTTGGTTCATCCCACTCGGTTTAGTAACTACTAGTCAAGCATTTTGAAATTATCTGATGTATTTGCCAAGGTAGAAAGTAGAATGGTTCTTTGGGAAAATGGCCATGTTAATCAAACCCTACCAATTCCAACAAGCAGAAATTGATCTGAGGGCTTCATTTTATTAACCATTAACTGAAAAACATAGTTAATATTCACACCTAATTGATCCTAGATATCAAACTGATAAAACATCATATAACATTAATACACACATAACAAGATTCTCAAGTAACTCTGCAAGTTCTATCTAAAAAGACTACAATGACATGGATGGAGCTACAGAGTACTGTGCTAAAATGAAATAAGTCAGAGAAAGACAGATACAGTAGGATTTCACTCATGTGGAATTTAAGAAAGAACATAATCATAAGGGAGAAAAAGAGGCACACCAAGAAACAGGCTCTGAACTATAAAGAACACACTGATGGTTACCAGAGAAGAGGTAGGGGTGGATGGGTAAAATAGGGGATGGGGATTAAGCACGGCACTCATTCCAATGAGCACCGGGTGATGTATGGAAGTGTGGAATCACTGTATCCTATACCTGAAACTAATATTATACTACATGTTAACTGTGACGAAGTTTTGGGGTGATGGGGGGGTGGTTTGTGGGGTCTGGAGCCAACAGCCAAGAAAAAGTTCTTAAAGACACCTTTGGTGCACAAAGGTGATTTTATTAAAGCGTGGGGACAGGACCTATGGGCAGAAAGAGCTCCCCTGGGACCATGAAGAGACTCTGGTTGTATACTTGGGAGTTGGGGGAGGTAAAGTCACGAGGAAGTTTCCAATGAGACTTTCACGTGCTAAAGAGGACTCACAGGATACTGGAGGCTGGGTGGGGGGTGGCTAGCTATTGTCAAGTTAAGGTTGTTTTTCTCTCTAGCAAAGCATTAGGTTAAGATAGAAGGGAGCTCCTGCAGAAATATTTTACTCTGCCTGCTTCAAGTAGTTATCAATGGGCTGCAGGTTATAAGGAAATTTAATTTCATCTGCCATTTCCTTCTGCCTTTGTTTCCCACACCAACTGGAATTTAAATGAAAACTTGAGGGAGGCCTGAGTGAGTCAGTCTGTTAAGCATCCCACTCTCGGTTTCGGCTCAGGCCATGATCTCATGATTCATGGGTTCGAGCCCCACGTTGGGCTCTTTGCTGACAGTGCAGAGCCCGCTTGGCATTCTCTTTCCCTCTCTCTCTCTCCCTCTCTCTGCTCCTCCCCCACTTGTGCTGTCCCTATCTCTCTCCAAATAAGTAAATAAACTTTAAATAAGTTAAGTAAAACTTTACAAAAGAAAACAGAAGGATTCCTGTGTCTTAGACTTTGCCTTGCTCAAGAACCTGAATTTAATTCAGAACTTACTTATAATAAAATTGATGTGATTTACTTATTATTTAATTACATTAATTGATTTGTTAACAATGTATCTGATAATTAATAGATTTAGTGACTAAAGGTAGAATTCTAGATGCCTGAGAATGGGAATTCCAGTGAGGACAAAAATGGAGGGAGAACAAAGACACGGGAACCCAGTAGAGTGTAAAAGTGGGGTGCTCACCCAGAGCTGGTGTCTCATCACTCACGCTAGGGTCTGTCAGTTGGGAGAGAAAAGTGAGGATGCTCTTGATTTCCAGACCACACACTAATTTAGAGGGGAAGAGTACCATGATGGATTAGTAATGCCTTCTACAGGCATGGGAGGAAGAAATGGTAATGTGCAGGCCACATCTATGCTACCTGTGCCCCAAGTAGAATCAATAAAACAGAATATTTACATAGGATTGTCCTAAGTTTTCCTTTTCTGGGACAGTCTCAGTTTATGCCTGTCATAAGTCAATGAATCCCTGTTAATTCCGCACAGCCCCCACCCCCATTTATTCTCAAGAGGGCCCCAGTCTGAATCGTAAGTGATAGATGGCCAACCAGGAAGAATTTTTGAATGATTATCATTAGTTTATTTTCTGACTTAAGAAATATTCCTAAATCCTTTCTGTGGTGGGCCTTGATCATTCATTATTAGCCACAATCTTCCTTTCCCTGGATCACAGTTTTCTTAATATTCTGCTAAAAACATCTCTGTAAAACACAGCCTTGGTTTCTTTAGACCCTTGCATGATTCCACACTTCCCATCTGAAGCACTCTCTGATATATTCTGGAATACAACCAGGAGATCACACTCCTCATTCACTCCTATATGTCTGATAATTTTCCCCATCCTCCTCCCCACAATAGGTCCTGGAAAAAACAAATTAACCTGTCTTCTGAATGGAGCTCATGTGTATTTTCTGCCATACCAGGTGTCCTATGTCTACGTCAAACAGTATTGATCATTAAAAGCCCAGATCAGGAAAAGACTGGAGAAATGCGTGTCCCAGATTGCTTCCACAGCAGATTCCTGGGACTGTAAAATCTTTGATTGTGTCTGGATTTTCTGGTTGGGTTCCCAAGGATGGAGCCTGAGTCCTTGAATACAAACACGAACCACAACTGAAGTTCCAAGCTGAACTGGTTCTAATGCTCACAGCAGTCACTGTGCTTCCTGTAACCAGGTTGTAGGATGAGTCAGTGTCTCAACCTCAGCATTATTAACATTTTGATCTGGCTGATTCTTTGTTGTATGGGGCTATATGTGCTATATCTGGCAGCGTCCCTGGCCTCTGCTCACTGGATGCTGGTAGCACTCCATCTCCCCCAGATGTGAACAAAAACATTTCCAGACATTGCCAAATTCCTTGGAGGGAGGCCACATTGCTGCCTGGTGAGAAACGCTGGCATAGGGGCTCTGAGTGTCACGAGAAGAAAAGCCACTCTTTCTATCATTGAACAAGTTACCTGAGCAGACACGTTGGTAAGCAAGTATGGTACAATACTCTAAGTGTCCTGGTAAGGGTTTGGCAAGAGTATTGTAGGAGCCAATGAAGGAAGGATGACCCGCTGGACAGTCAAAAAGGCTGTACAGAGGATGTGACTTTGGGGCTTCAGATGATAATTCAGCATTCTCCAAGTGGGAAGGAAGGGAAGGGCATTCAAGGCAGAGGAACAGTATATGCTAATGGGGTGAGATATGAGGGAGACTAATGTGTTTGAAATACAGTAAGAAGTCTAGAGCGGATGGGGTGATGAGTACACTGGGGAGATAGATGGGGAGGGTGGGCAAGAGTTAAGCCCAGTTTAGAAACTTACTAGGAAATGGAGGTGGACTTCATAAACTGGGCAGCAGAGAATCACAGAAGTCTAATAAGAGGGATATGGTCAGATTAGGGCTTTAGAGAGAGAACTTGGTGTTGGCTAGAAGTGAGATGGCAATGTGAACAGCATTGTCTTTGGAATTAGGCTGCCTTGGCCTAGGATCTCGTTCTGCCATTGACTAGTCTGTGGGACCTTGGACAAACCGTTTCTTTTCCCTAAATCCCTGTTCCCGTCTCAACAAAAGGAGGATGAGAACCCTACCTACCCCCCTGCGTTCTTGTAAGGATTCAATGAGTGCATTCATGTTATGAGCTTAGAGCCTCTGGACATAATTGAAGCTCATTACATAAGTATTCTTTTTAGGTTGGAAGGGGGAGCAGGGCTTGAGACTGCAGGCAGGGAGGCTGGTCTAGAGGAGGTAATAAGCCAATGGGAGCATGGGACACCACAGCGACTGGGTGGTCGGAGATGAGTTAGCTCCCACCTGAATTGAGTTGACTGAAGAAGCTTGCGGTCTCCCGGCTCCCCAGCAGCAAGGGACCCAGTTCTCCACACAGATGCACCATCCCTGGGGTTCCTACCACATCCAAGTCTGGACAGTCCTGTGCAGGAAGTTTCCACCCCCTACAACCTCCCCGACAGCATGTCTGTTATCTGATTGTTCTGTGTTCAGAAAGAGTTAATTAAATGTGGAGCCACAGTTGGAGAGTACATCTTAATACCATTCTGCCTTATCTGTATTTTCCCTTTCTTCTCTGCAGCCTACCTTCTGTTCTGAGGAAAAGGGGCTACAAATGACCCGCTTCAGGACGAAATAACAATTTAATAGAGTGGAGATTCATTAAGACACTGCTGATGGCGGCTGTGGTCTCCGGCATGGAGGAACAGCCCAGAGGATTTCAATTTTCTACCAGTTTTCTGACCTCAATTTACAAGGCAGAATTAAGTTCTGGAAATCTCAGAACAGAAAAAAAAAAATAATGGAACTACTGCTTTTAATCACTGGTAGAATCATCAGGCATTAGTAGACCTCTAACCTTGGTTCTCTTTTAAAGGGAACTTTATCAGTGGCACATAGCCTGATGTGATTGCTATTTCCTTTCATTTTCAAAATATATTCTTTCAAAGATATTTTTTTATTTTTTTTTTATTTTTTTTTTTTTACAACGTTTATTTATTTTTGGGACAGAGAGAGACAGAGCATGAACGGGGGAGGGGCAGAGAGAGAGGGAGACACAGAATCGGAAACAAGCTCCAGGCTCTGAGCCATCAGCCCAGAGCCCGACGCGGGGCTCGAACTCACGGACCGCGAGATCGTGACCTGGCTGAAGTCGGACGCTTAACCGACTGCGCCACCCAGGCGCCCCTCAAAGATATTTTTTAAAAAACAAAGCATGTGCCATGGCAGCACCCAGTGTTGGGACAGTGGTGATAAGCCAGACCAATATGGTACTGTTCTTGCCAAGCTTACTTTCAGGGAGAGCCAGACAACAAAGAAAGGACTCCGGGAAAACTGTAGCAGTTACTAAAAAGAAAATGAGCCAACTTCTCTCTATTTTTTAAAAATGTTTAAAAATATTTATTTTTGAGAGAGAGTGAGAGAGTGCAAGCCAGGGAGGGGCAGAGACAGAGGGAGACACAAAATCTGAAGCGGGCTCCAGGCTCTGGCCTCTCAGCACAGAGTCCAATGTGGGGCTTGAACTCACAGACCGTGAGATCATGACCTGAGTTGAAGTTGGACACTTAACTGACATAACTCTCTTTCTTTCTCTTTTTTTTTTCAAAGTTTGTTTGTTTATTTATTGATTGATAGAGAGGGAGGGAGGGAGGTGGGGCTAAATCTCACAAGCTGCGACATCATGACCTAAGCCAAAATCAAGTCAGAGGCTTTATTAACTGAGCCACCCAGGTGCCCCTGAGCCACCTTCTCTTTATGTAGCTAAAGGAAATGAATCCCAGTTTTAAATATGATTCTCAGGTTTCTTTTCCCCCCACATCATAAATGTATGAAGCAGACAGGCAATTTCATATCCACCTCTGGCAATTTTTGGAATTGACTTAAATTGATTGAGTCATGGGTTAATGGCCCAGAGTCATTATTTGCTTTCCTCCCTGTCTAGAAAATCAAGGTTCAGGGAAAGAAAAGGGAAACTTTCTTTGTTTTAGATTTCCCAGAGCTAGATGAAATCTGGTTTCTTAGGACACATAGGGAGAACTTTAGTAACAATATTTGAGTAGCGGTTGCAGGGGAGGGCCCTGAAGTCAGCTGCTCGGGTCCAAACTGGGCTTTACCACTTCCTGGCGTGTAAGTTTGGGCAGGCTCATTCACCTTCCCATGTTGTCTCAGTTTGTGAAATGGGATGATGGCCCACTTCTTAGAGCGTTGGTGAAAATTGAATGAGGTGATGCATAAAAAGCAAAGCGTCTGACACATGTTACACATTAAAAAAAAATGACATAGCGGATAAAGGAGGTGTGGTGTATTGCCGGGTGGGGTGGAGGTTACTGACCTGGTCTCTGAGCAGTAGCCCCTGGCAACAAAAAATGATAGGTTCGAATGCAACTTTGCTAGCTCCTAGCAATATGAGTTTGGGTAATTTGGCCCCCTCTCTAAACGCCAGCTCCTTCCTCTGCAAAATAGAGGTAACGGTGACCATCTTCGGAGGCTGTAATGAGGATATGAAGACAGGTATGCAAGACACATGACATGGGTTTGCCTGGGGGACTCAGCTAAGCATCCAACTCTTGGTTTCGGCTTGGGTCATGATCTTGCGGCTTCGTGGGTTCAAGCCCTGTGTGGGGGCTCTGCACGGGCAGCACAGAGCCTGCTTGAGATTCTCTCTCTGTCTGCCCCTGCCCCACTCGAGTTGTCTCTGTCTCTCTCAAAAATAAATTAATTCATTAAAAACAACAACAACAACAACAACAACATTCATATTAAAGGCCAGTCCTCAACACATGGTGAAGATCAACCTCCTCCTTCCTCTCATTATCATCACCAGGGTCAATTGTTTCTGCTGCCTAGCATCGTGCTTTTTCCTTTTTCATCTGCCTTAGCTCGTGTTGCTTAGAAGCAGAATTTGCAGTTAGGGATTCTTGTGCAAACGGTTATTCGAGGGAGTACTCTCAGGACAAACCTGTAATGGAGTCCAGGGAACAGGGGAAGAGGGGGGTGGGTGGAAGGAAGGGATGTAAAGAAGTGGTTTCAGGTGACACCTAGCCTTGGCTGGAACCTACAGGGAGCTTGGGTGCATGAACCTTAGCGCAGAATCTGCCCTGCCCAGAGGCCAGGCAGCTGGGCTTTCTACCTCTGTATCAGTTAGTCCTTGCTCGCTGGCCACTCCCAAGAGAAGGACCTAATCCACCAAGACATGCCGGTGAGAAGGCTTCTACCGAAGCAGGGCCATCCTCTAGACAAGTGTGCAGTGTGAGCCATGAGCTTCATGGCAGCTGGGAGACAGATGCAGGGGCCTTGCGAGGATTGGGGGGGGTGCACCAAGAAAGACCATCTACTGCACTTTCTTCTGCCCTCTGATGTTCTCCAGGGAGCCGCCTCCTATACTCTCCTTCCAACCCCAGCTCTGAAGGTAAGCTTGTGACCTGGGAACTGGCCAAAGAGAGTCTGGGATGTGTCTCGCCACCCTGATTGGCTCAGAGATGATTGTGTGATCCCATGAAGCCAATGAGACCCAAGGAAACGTTTGCTGGGAGTCCCGGGAGAGAGCTCCCGGCTCTTTCTTGCAAACAGAGCTACCATTTATGCAGTAGAAGCTGCACCAGCCGAGGGCCAAACATGGGACTGAAGAATGAAGGTGGCCCAGTGAATGGTGGACCATGTGATGGAAACCAGGGAGCATGCGACTAAATCCCTAGATGAGGACATGATTGACATTGACTTTACCCCTGGACTTTCAAGTTATGCAAGCCCATTTCCCCCCCTCCCTTTTGCTTAGTTCTCTGAGCTGGGAGTTCTGGGTACCTGTGTCACACAGTCCTGAATGATATATCGCCGTAATGGACCCAGAAGCACTGGGCAAATGAGAAGCAGTCGGTCAATTTATAGGATTATTGTTATTGTGTAAGTAAAGTTCTCCTTTGGGTGAGCAGAGGCTTCCCGAAGCCCGGGGAAGCTTTCCAAGTTAGGTTTTCATTGTCTGGGGCGAAGCAGAGGCCTCTTTGGCAACTCCGAGGGCACTAATGCTGGCCCTACATCTGAGAAAGAGCTTTTCCTGCCAACTTTCCCTGATCGCCGGGGTAAGGTGCTAGCAAAGTGACCTTCAAACGGGGTGGCCACTGCGAGGCTGACAGCCTAAACCCGGCTGGAGGAAGGGATGGAATCACTTCAGAGGGAAAGGAAGACAGAGGCAGAGCCGGTGAGCAAACGGGCAATGTCACGGTCTTGTTGAAAGATAAACGGAGGCGCTTGTGCCATTGTAAGAGTTTATGTGAGCAAACTTCTGTTCGAATTAGACAGCACCGGACCGGAAGTGGTTAGGAGGGCGCTACCACAGACAGGAGCCAGAGGAAAGACTTTTATAGGGAAGAGCTGGAAGGAAGGCAAGGGAATTATTCGATTCACTACAGCATGGGCGGTTGCCTTGTTTGGGAAAGCCTAGCTGGCAGATTGTGATTGGTTGTCCTTAGGTTGTAATTCCTTGACCTTGAGGCGTTACAGGCTTAGGCTTTGGTTGGCTTATGCAGGTTACTAAGGCATTAAAGCCACCTCAGCCTAATGACCTCCTTGTTTAATTAATTAAAAAAAAATGAACAGAAGCAGTTTGCTAACCCAGAAAACCCTTTTAATCCACACAAAGACACCTACTGATAAGGCAAAATGCATTAACCTTATTCCTGGTTATCAGCGTTTTTTAAAAGTTTATTGTATTTTTATTTCCATTTCGTTTTTTTAACCTTTTCCAATCTAATACAACATGTCCTTTAATTGCCCACTGGCCTCAAATCACAAGATCTCCAAACTAAATGCAGTCAGAAAAAGAGGCAAGAATTTGTGAGGAAAAAAAAAAAAAAGCCCACAGTAAAGGTGTTTAAGAGCCATCAACACATTTGCATTAGACCGAGCTTGGTTTCTAGCCTTTTTTGGACAAAAGAACATCTTTTCTATGAATCAGTTTTGGAAACTTTGTAATGCCTTGTCTCTTTAAAAAAAAAATTGTTTTTAATGTTTATTTGTTTTTGAGAAAGAGACAGAGCATGAGTGGGAGAGGGGCAGAGAGAGGGAGACACAGAATCCAAAGCAGGCTCCAGGCTCCCAGCTGCCAGCACAGAGCCCAACATGGGGCTTGAACCCATGAACCTGGAGACTGTGACCTGAGCCAAAGTCAAACATTTAAGCAACTGAGTCACTCAGGAGCCCCTGTACTGCTTTTTCTGTTAGTTGGAGGATTCTGCCCGTTTAAGGATGGGGAGGGCCCCAGCAGCTTTTGGGTGTTTCGGGGTAAGAGAAATCTAAAACAAGTGAACGTAGGTTCCAGTTACGTGGGCCCTGCTTGCCTGGCTGACTCACGCAAACTGACCAACTGTGCCTGGCATACGGCACCCCTGGCTGGTTGGTGTAGCCAAGAGATATGTTTCCCTCAGGCAGCATCTTTCCAAATGCCCTTGCAGGGACCCCCTACATCAGCCTGTCCCGAGAGAGAGGCCTGTTTAAAAAGCTGTTGATTCCTGCACTCTATCTACTGCTACTTAATCAGCATATCTGGGCTTGGGAGTGGGGTTTGCATTTTTTTCCTTACAGCTTTATTGAGATATAATTGACTTATGATAACTTCACATAGTTAAGTATACAATTTGATGAGTTTGGGCATTATTATGCATCTGTGAAATCATCACCATAGTCAAGCTCGTGAACGAATCTTTCACCCCTATGAGTTTCTTTAAGCCTTTTTTGTAACACCTTCTTCATCTGTACACCTTCCTTCTTCTCTCGTCTCCACATAACCATGAATATGCTGTCTCTGTAGATTAGTTTGCAATTTCCTAGAAGTTTATACAAGTGGATGCATAGAATGCATACTCTCTTCGTCTGATATCTTCCATTTATCCCGCTGATGAGAGACTTGTCAGATGCTTTTGTTTTTTGGCCTTTAAGTGTAAAGTTTCTTTGACCATATTTCTGCAGATCTTTCAATGGACACACGCTTCGGTTTCTCCTTGGTCCATACGAGGAGTAGAATGGTGGGGTCATCCATTATTTGAATGTTTACCTTTATAACAAACTGATGGACCGTGTTCCAAAGTGGTTGTAGCTTTTTACATCCTCAGCAGTAACGTACAAGTGTTCTGGTTTCTCCGCACCTGCTCCAAAATTTGGTCGGATCCATCTTCTACATTTTTTTCTATGAGGGAAGTGGTATATCAGGGTGGCTTAGTTTACATTTTCTCCATGACTAATAATACTGAGCATTTTTTCCTATGCTTATTTACCTTTTGTGCATCTTTTTTGGTGAGGTGTTTGTTCAGATGTAAAAAAAAATAAAATTTTATGTGTATTTTTGAGACACAAGGAGAGACAGAGTATGAGCAGGGAAGGAGCAGAGAGAAGAAACACAGAATCTGAAGCAGGCTTCAGGCTCTGAGCTGGCAGCACAGAGCCCAACGTGGGGCTCAAACCCATGAACTGTGAGATCATGACCTGAGCTGAAGTCTGATGCTTAACCGCCTGAGCCACCGGGGCCTCATGTTTGTTCAGATTTATATTGGATGGTTTGTCTTCTTTTATTCAGAGGTGGGAGTTCATGGTGTGTTCAGGATAGAATGCGAGTATTTTCTCGCAACCTGTGGCTTTCTTTTTACTTTCACAGATGTGCTTCGGCATCTTTAGCCATATACGTGTGCGTCTATCCCTGGACGCTTTATTCTGTTCCATTGGTCTTTGTATTGATTCTTTTGCCAGTGTCATAGCATACTGTCTGGATTACTGTAGCTTTACACTAAGTATTGCGATCTTATAGCACAAGTTCTCTGACTTGCTCCTCTTTTCCAAAATTAGGAGCTTTGCATTTCCATATTAATTTCAGACATGGCCACTCAATTTGCACAAATATGGCCCACTGGGATTTTGAAAGAGTTTGTATTTACTTTATAGATTAGTTTGAGCATTGACGCCTTACCAACATTAGGCTTTTTAACACCACCTCTCTTTCTCTATTTAGTAATTTTTTTTAATATTTATTTATTTTTGAGAGAGAAAAACAGAGCACAAGTGAGGGAGGGGCAGAGAGAGAGGGAGACACAGAATCTGAAGAAGGCACCAGGCTCTGAGCTGTCAGCACAGAGCCCGATGCAGGGTTCGAACTCCCAAACAGTGAGATCATGACCTGAGCCACAGCCAGATGTTCAACTGACTGAGCCACCCAGGAGCCCCTGTCTCTTTTTATTTAGATGTTCTTTACTTGCTATTGGCAATGTTTCATGATTTTTAGTGTGCATAGGTCTTGCACAACCTTGGTCAAACTTATCCCCAAGTATTTCACATTTTTGCTGTTATTATTAATAAGGATCTTTTTATAAATCTCAATTTCCATTTGTTCATTACTAGTATATAGAAACAAAATTGATTTCCAAAATATGTTGACCAGAAACCTGTTCAACTCACCTGTTAGTTCCATTGGCTTTATGGTGGATTCCATAAAGCTTTCCGTATAAATGATCAAGTCTGTGAATGAAGACAGTTTGGCTTTTTTATTTCCAAGATGCTTGCTTTTCGTGTCTTTTGATTGCCTTTCTGTGCTGCAGAATCTCTGGAACAATGTTGAAAAGAAGTAGTGACAGCAGACAAGCTGAGCTGATTCCTGATCTTGGTGGGGGGGGGGGGCAAAGCACAGAGTCTTTTACCATCAAATATGGGGCTAGCTGTAGGGTTTTCATGGATGCCTTTATCAGGTGGATGAGGTTCTTTTCTGTGATGGTTTTCAGAGTTTTTATAATCAATGGATGATCGTTTTTATAAAAGGGTATTCTGCATCTGTTCCTGAAGTGATCATACTTTGTTGTTGTTTTTCCTTACAGGCTGCTCTGAGTGAATTCCACGGGTCAGTTTTCAGACGTTAAACCAAGCTGCACTCCTGAGATAGACTCCACACAGGTATATTTATTGTCTCTTGAAAAAAAACTGTTAGGTCTGATTTGCTCGAATTTTATTGAGAATTTTTACAGCTGTGTGCATGACAGACGTGGTTCTTTTTTTTTTTTTTTTTAAGTGTTTTTATTTATTTTGAGAGAGAGAACAGTGCACGTTGGGGAGGGGCAGAGAGAGAGGGAGAGAGAGAGAAGCCCCAGCTGGCTCTGCACTTCCAGCATAGAGCCCGATGTGAGGCTCAAACCCACGAAGCCATGAGATCATGACCTGAGCTGAAACCAAGAGTCAGATGCTTCACCGACTGAGCTCCCCAGGCGCCCCAAGATACATTGTTGTGTAATTTTTTTTTTTCCTACTATCTTTTTCTGGTTTTAAAGTCAGGGTAATTTTGACCTCATAGAATGAATTGGGAAGTATTCCTTCCTCTCTAGGTTTTTAAGAGAAGAGTTTTGTATCTCATTTTATCATGCTTTGCAGATATGGCAAGTTTTACTAATTGAAGGTTGAACTATTGTTCAATACTAATTGAAGGTTCAATACAATTGAAGGTTGAACTAATGTTCAATACTAATTGAACAATATTGTGTTGAACAAGTCCTTTGGCACCATTTTCCCACAGCATTTGGTCACTTCCTGTCTCTGTGTCGCATTTTGACAATTCTTACAGTATTTCAAGTCTTTTCCTTGTTATTATATCTGCTGTGGTGACCTGTGGCTAGTGATCTTGGATGTTACTATTGTAATGGTTTGGGGATGCCACGAGTTGCACCCATCTAAGATGATGATCTCAATTGATAAGTGTGTGTGTTCTTGACTGGCCCGCTTATTGGCCATCCCCCGTCTCTTCCCCTCTCTTGGGGGCCTATTTCCTGAGACACAACAATATTAAAATTAGGCCAATAAATAACCCTACAATGGCCTCTAAGTGTTCAAGTGAAAGGAAAAGTCACAGAAATGCAAGAGTAGTTTGAAAATGGAAAATCAAGGCACCTGGGTGGCTCCGTCAGTTAAGTGTCAGACTTCAGCTCAGGTCATGATCTCACAGTCCGTGAGTTCGAGCCCTGGGTCGGGCTCTGTGCTGACAGCTCAGAGCCTGGAGCCTGCTTTAGATTCTGTGTCTCCCTCTCTCTCTCCCCCTCCTCCACTCATGCCGTCTCTGTCTCAAAAATAAATAAAAATTTTTTAAAAATTAAAAAAAAGAAGAAGAAATACATTTTCTAAGGCTCTAGCTGCCATAGGTAGTGATTCCCCCAGTGGAACTGGGCAAAGTCAGTTGAAAACCTGTCCGGAAAGGATGCACCTTTCTAGATGCCACTAAGAACATTCATGGTTCATGGAAAGAGGTCAAAATATCAACATTCACAGGAGTTTGGGAGCAGTTGATTTCAACCTTCATGGATGACTTTGAGGGGTTCAAGACTTCAGTGGAAGTAGTAAGCACAGGGGTGGTGGAATTTACAAGAGAGTTAGAAGTAGAGCTTGTAGATGGGACTGAGTTGCTGGAATTAGTTGATAAAACTTTAACAGATAAGGAGTTGCTCCCTATGGAGGAGCAAAGAAAGTGGTGTCTTGAGATGGAAACGACTCCTGGTGAAGGTGCCGTGCAGATGGTTGAAATGACAACAAAGGATCGAGAATATTCCATATACTTCATGGATAAGGTAGTCGCAGGGATTGAGAGGATTGATACCAATTTCAAAAGAAGTTCTCCTGTGGCTAAAATCCTGTCCACAGCATCTCGTGCCACGGAGACATTATTCATGAAGGGAAGAGTCAGTTGATGTGGCAAACTTGGTTGTTGTTTTATCTTAAGAAATTATCACAGCATCCCCAGCCTTCAGCAACCACCCTCCTGCTCAGTCAGCAGCCGTCAGCTTCGAGGCAAGACCCTCTGCCAACAAAAAGATTACGACTTGCTGAGAGCTCAGATGATGGTTAGCATTTTTTCGCCATGTGGTATTTTCTCAGGGGACAGCTGGGTGACTCAGGCGTTCAGGTGACTGACTTCGGCTCAGGTCATGATCTCACAGTTTGTGAGTTCAAGCCCCGCATGAGGCTCTGTGGCTGACAGCTCAGAGCCCAGAGCCTGCTTTCGATTCTGTGGTGACCTCTCTCTCTGTGCCTCCCTGGCTTGCACTCTGTCTCTACATTAAAAATATTTTTTCAGAGGGGCGCCTGGGTGGCACAGTCAGTTAAGTGTCCGACTTCAGCCAGGTCACGATCTCGCGATCCGTGAGTTCGAGCCCCGCGTCGGGCTCTGGGCTGATGGCTCAGAGCCTGGAGCCTGTTTCCGATTCTGTGTCTTCCTCTCTCTCTGCCCTTCGCCCGTTCATGCTCTGTCTCTCTCTGTCCCAAAAATAAATAAACGTTGAAAAAAAAATTAAAAAAAAATATTTTTTCAGATATGTACTGTGCTTTTTACACATAATGCTATATTGCACATTTAATAGACTACACTATAGTATAAACGTAACTTTGATATGCACTGGGAAACCAGAAAATTCACCTGATTCCCTTTATTGTGGTATTTGCTTTATTGTGGTGGTCTGGAACTAAACCTGCAATGTCTCCGAGGTATGCCTGCAGTTCCTTAAATGTTTCATAGAATTCACCACTGAATCCATCTGGGCAAGTTTTGTCTGCGGTGAGGTTTTTAAACTATACATTCAATTTCTGTAGTAGATGTAGGGCTATACACACCTTCCACTTCTACTGGCTTTATCCAAGACTGCTTGACTCACTTTGGTCAGTGGCATTTTGAAAAGCTTTCTAGATAATTCTAAACTTTTTCTTTCTTTCTTTGTGTGTGTGTGTGTGTGTGTGTGTGTGTGTGTGTGTGTGTGTGTGTGTGTATTTATTTACTTTTGAGAGAGAGAGACAGAGCATGAGCAGGGGAGGGGTAGAGAGAGAGGGAGACACAGAATCCGAAGCAGGCTCTAGGCTCTCAGCTATCAGCACAGAGCCTGACGCGGGGCTCAAACCCATGAACTGTGATATCATGATCTGAGCTGAAGTCAGACGCTTAACTGACTGAGCCACTCACGTGCCCCATGAAAAGCTTTCTGGATAATTCTAACGTGCAGCCAGGGTCAAGAGCCCCCAGTCTAGTCCAAGACCTAGAGAGGTAGCTTGTTGATTTGAATAGCTACATACTATTTTATAGTAAGCATGCATCCAGAGCTCTTTCTTTGCTTCTCTATTCATGTTCATTCAGGTTGTTCCTGATTTCTTTCCCTTATGCTCTGCTGTCTGGTGCAGAAATTTCATTGCTCCCGTCTTTTCTCCACGGGTTATAACTTTTGTCGTTTTATAATCTCCCCTTTTGGCAAATGTATGCTTTGGGTCTTGAATTGTGTTCTATCTGATGACACACTTAGCACTCATCCATTTAATTGTTTTTTGCATTTGCCCCTTGCCTCGTGTATCTTTACCTGCTGATTAATTCACAAACTTTGGCTGTCACTTATTTTATTGTTTTTTTTTTTCAACGTTTATTTTATTTTTGGGACAGAGAGAGACAGAGCATGAACGGGGGAGGGGCAGAGAGAGCGGGAGACACAGAATCGGAAACAGGCTCCAGGCTCCGAGCCATCAGCCCAGAGCCTGACGCGGGGCTCGAACTCACGGACCGCGAGATCGTGACCTGGCTGAAGTCGGACGCTTAACCGACTGCGCCACTCAGGCGCCCCAGGCTGTCACTTATTTTAGGAATAACCAGCATCTGGCTGCAATTTTTAGAAATCCTTACCTGAAAGCCGTTGCCTTTTTATAGGGTTGTTAGCATTTAAATAAGAATCTCAGAGGACCAAAAAGTGTTCAAGCCTCAAATTAAGGGCCATCATAGTGAAGCTTCAGGCACCCTCCTAGCCTGGTAGCCCCCAGGCTGACCACCCGCTCTCCCCCCTCCCAACGCGCTCAATTCTGCACACGGGGCTGTCACACAAGGCTCTTTTATGGCAAATGCAAATTGCAAATATAAACTGTTTCTTCATTTATCACTTTTTCCCTTCTCATTTACAAGAGGCTTGAATTATTAGCACTTGTCTAAACAATGCCGCTTCGCCTGGTATCTATGAGGAGGTGTTGGTGATAACTTTCCAATGATGTCATCCCTGGAAGCACAACTCCAAAGCACCCAGTCAATCATGGGCATTGTTCAGAAAGCACCAGAATAACTCTGAGTGACCCAACCTCCCCCTCCCCCCCATCCCCTGCCAAAATCTATAGAAATGAAAATTGAAACGTAAACCAGAAACTTCATTTCCATGTCTGGGGCTCTCAGGGCTCTGTGGATTCCTTATGCACTGACACATCTCTTTAATGGGGGACGATGGGAGGCAAAAGGGGTTTCCCTAGGGAGCTGAAGGATCAAATGCCTCTCTGAATCTTTTTCTTATTCTCAGCAGCACATTAAGCATTTGGGGGACTTTTGGCTCCCTGCCCCACCTTTAAGGAGCTCTCCATAGTAACCTTTATTACATACACCCTCAGTGCCAGGCACTATGCAGAGCTCTGAATAGATTATTTTAGGGGCGCCTGGGTGGTTCATTTGGTGTAGCATCCAACTCTTGGTCTCAGCTCAGGTCATGATCTCACAGTTCATGAGATCAAGCCCCTTCTTTGGATTTTCTCTCTCTCTCTCTCTCCCCCTCTCTGTTTCTCCCCCCCCATCTCAAAAATAAATAAGCATTCAACAAAGATTATTTTATATATTCATTGTCACAACTTTATGAGGTAAGCGCTGTTAGTTTCCCATTCTTCAGATGAGAAAACTGAGGCTCAGAAAAGTGGCATCCCTTGCTCAAGGTCTCCCAGAAAATTGTACAAGGAGTAGGAACGTGACTCCAGGTATGGTGTGGTGTCAGAGTGATGCCCTTACCCTCTGTGAAAATCTGGTTCAATATAGTATGAAGGACCCATCATAATTGGGTTCCTGCCAACCTCTCCAGTCTGATCTATCTCATCTGGACCCCTGGCCTGTTCACAACATGTGCTCCAGTCATACCTTCTGCCCCCCCTAATGTGCTCTGCTGTCTTGCCTCTCCACTCCTTTGCTCCCAGACTGATACTGCGCAGAAGGGACCATGGTACCCCCTGTGGAATCCTGTCACCACTCCCATACACTCAGAGAGTCCTGTGTGTTCACCTCTGCCCACCCACCATCCTCTAGGCTCTGAGCCTTTTGAGTGCACGAGTGTGTTTCCCTCCCCTCTGGTTCTGAACACTCAGCACAGTGCCTGGCACACAGCAGCTGCTCAGGAACAGACTGGATGTTCTCCTCCCTGATTTTTTTTCTCCCCCTTTTGGAAAAATGTCTATATATCAAGCCCTCTGTTCTGTCATCCCATTCTTGTTCAGACAAGTAGAGGCATGTTTGTTTCCATCATTGTATCAGTTTGCTCTGGGTTTTTGGCCTTAAACACTGGATTGTCTGTAGCACCTACAAGGTCTGGGGCATGCTTACATTTCCTCTCCAGAAATTAAAGAGGCCAGCAGAGCACATGTTTCCCGGACTGATTCTGAGTACTCTGCCTCCGTGAGGTTTAGTCAGATGCAAATGTCAAGGTGAATGGGTTTAGAGATCCAATGTATAGCATGATGACTATAGTGAATAACAGTGTATTGAATACTGGAAATTTGCTAACAGAGAAGGCTTTGGGGGGTCTCACAACACACACACACACACACACACACACACACCTATGTGGGGAGACGACAGTTCAATTCGCTTGACTGTTGTAATCGTTTCACTATGTATATCAAAACAACATATTGCACACCTTAAGAATACACAGTTTTCATTTTAATTTTTTTTAATGTGTATTTATTTTTGAAAGAGACAGAGCTTGAGCGGGGGAGGGGCAGAGAGAGAGGGAGACACAGCATCCAAAGCAGGCTCCAGGCTCTGAGCTGTCAGCACAGAGCTCGACACGGGGCTCGAACCCACAAACCGTGAGCTCATAACCTGAGCCGAAGTCAGACACCCAACCAACTGAGCCAGCCAGGTGACCCGACACACACAATTTTCATTTTAAAAAAGTAGATGAATGGGTGGCTTCCATTAGCGCTATCTCAGAAAGAGTCTCTGTACCTCATTTCACTTGTCATGTGGTAGAAAGAAGAGTGAGCCAACATTGGTGCTGTGCTAGAGGCTAAGTACAGCAGATCTGGCAATAAATGCACGAAGAAGGATGCCCTCCCAAAGTCTGCAGCGGAGCTTGCCAACTCAAAGGCCCACAGGGCCAAGAGGGCAACTTAAGTGACAGAGATGGTCCGGGTGGACATTGGAGCCATTGGCAATGTGTGGCCATATTTCACGAGCAGCCTCTTCTGGTTCCTGCCAGTGGCTGGCATGTGGGAGTTCTAGTCCATTGCTATCAGAAGTTTGCAGCTTTTCAAGATTACTTAAAAATGTGGATGTTTATATAAAATCTGAACTTGAATTATGGCTAATAATTAAAAAAAAAGAAGAAGAAATCTTCAAGGTCCACACACAACACGTCTTTGGGTCTGATCTGGCTAGACTCTGCCAGTTTTCAGCCTCTGGCTTGGATTTTCACACAGGGCTAAGCAATTAAAGTGATTGGGTTTAAGTTTCCATTCTATTACGTTTCCCCGGCAAACCTCGGCAGGTTGTTGAACATCTCAGAATGCTGCATTTATGGATAACGTAAGATGCTCCCCTCACAATCCAACTCCACCGAAGTTGGAAAACACCAAGACTTTTGCCCGTTTAGTTTGCTGAGTTATCCTGGGTTCTTCAGGATAACAGTGCCTGGCACATAGCAGAGACTCAGTGATGTTACTAGAGAGAGTGTATGTTACCGTATCCTGACTTCATTGTAAGGGATGTGACGAGTAGAACCCAGGTGTATCATGATGGGATTTGAGCAAAACTGTCCACTACCAATTAGGACTCATTTGCTTGCAAGTGATAGAAATCTAACTCCAGTGGTTTAAACAAAATAAGATCCATTGGCCTGTGCCTGTAAGGCTCAAGCCTTAAGGTATGGCCAGATCCAGGCCCAACTTGACGCTTTGTATCATTGGCTCTGCTCTTCTCTGTGTTGGCTTTAGTCTCAGACAAGATCTCCCTGTGGGGTAAGATGACTGTGGGCAACCTGGTTTTAGATCTTCCCCCGTGTAAAGACTCTTGCCTTTCTCTGCAACCAACTAAATTCGCATTGACTTGGAGTCACATGTGCATTTCTGACCAATTTCCTGTGGCTGGGAGACTGAGATCCTCTGATAGGCTGAACCCGAGTCACACACCCCTTCTTGGACCCCGGCACTCTTCTCCGAACCATGTGAATTAAGAACTGTGAGAGCCTGGTTCTCCAGAGGAAGGAGAGAGAATAAATGCTGGTGACAAAAACAGCGTCAGCTCCAGAGGCCACATCTGGATGATTTGCGTCTGGAAGCCAGCCCACCTAACCTGGCCTCCAGAGAGCCCTGTGTTTCTCCTTTCCTAAAGCTAGAGATGGCCACAGAGTGATAAGCACCAGCTGCATACCTCCCACCATGCAGTTAAGCCCAGGGCTGCTTTGACCCAAGGCTAATGAGGCATGGGGGTATTTGCAAACCCCTCTCCAGAGAGGCTGCAAAACACAGAAGAAATGTAATAGTACCATCAAGTAATCGCACCATACACTGGACTCTTTAAAATGCACTCCTTCTTCCCTTTGATCTTGTTCTAATGGATAATGCCCATGGCACTTGCTGTGATCTGAATCCCTCACAAGATTGCTGGAGAGAAAAGTGCACCAGAGAACACTGGCCTGGAATATCAAATGCAAGGGGCCAATTATTCCTGCTCCTTGAGACCCCATCTCCCCGGCTTGCATATTCATGGGATCTCCGATGCAGATGAGATAGCAGCTGCTGATTAAAATCGGCTCGCTTTGTTGTGGGGGAATTTGGGGACTCCGGGGAGGCCTCTTGAAGCTGATCCGTGGTGAAATGGTCCTCTACAGGGGTTGTTCTGTTACCGCGTAGCGTGGTCCTTTAGAATAATAAAACAGTCTGGATCTTTCAGCTCCGAGCAGGAACAGATGCTTGCCCTCCAGCTGCGTTGTGTGGGAGGGTTGAAAGCCTGGATATAGATTGGGAAGGACAGGGTCTTAGTTTACCTGCTGTGCAACTGCCAGAAGTTAGGTTTGTTTGTTTGTTTGTTTCCCTCTTTGCGGGGTAGGGTAGAGATGGGAGTCTGGAAATTTGACTTGGAAGAGGTCGGGGACTTCATATGTTTCCTGCCCGGGATGGTCTAGGTAGTGCTTCTCTTTAATAGACACACAAACCATCTAAGTGCCTTGCTAAGACTGCAGGTTCTGTTTTAGTAGGTCTGGGGTGTGGACTCAGATTCTTTGCTTCCCTCAAGCTCCCAGGTGGTGCCCATGCTTCCGGCCTCTGGGCCACTCTTCAAGTACAAGGGTGTAGACTGATGGTTCCCAAACTCAGTTGTGTTTTGGAATCGCTTGGAGAGCTTTTAAAAACCAAGATGTCCAGGCCACACCCCACACTGGTTAGACCGGAATCTCTGGATGGCTCCTAGGAATCAGTATTTTTATAAAGACTCTCGGGGCGCCTGGGTGGCTCAGTCGGTTGAGCGTCCGACTTCGGCTCAGGTCATGATCTCGAGGTCCGTGAGTTCGAGCCCTGCGTCGGGCTCTGTGCTGACAGCTCAGAGCCTGGAGTCTGTTTCGGATTCTGTGTCTCCCTCTTTCTCTGACCCTCCCCTGTTCATGCTCTCTCTCTCTCTGTCTCAAAAATAAATAAAATGTTAAAAAAAATTTTTTTTAAAGACTCTCAGGTAGTTCCTGTGTATAGGCAACTATGTATTTGAGAATCAGTGGTGGTAATTGTTCTCAACCCCACCTGCTGTGCATTATCATCACATGGGGAGTCTATAAAGTACCAGTGCTGGGGCACCTGGGTGGCTCCGTTGATTGAACACCTGACTCTTGATTTTAACTCAGGTGATGATCTCGTGGTTTGTTGGGTTCCAGCCCTGAGTTGGACTCTGCCCTGATATAGTACAGAGACTGCTTGGGATTCTCTCTCCCTCTCTCTGCCCTCCGCTACTCACATTCCCTCTCTTTCTCTTTCTCTCTCTCAAAATAAATAAAGACACTTTAAAACGTAAAATTAAAAAGTACCAAGGCCTGGCCCGTGGTGCAGGATGAGTCCCGTGGGAGGAATGGTGGGGTTGGACACGAACAGTTCTATCTTGTAAAAGCCTCAGAGATTATTATCCGCAGCCAAGATTGGTAATCATAGATGTAGAAGGATTCAAACTGCGTGGTCTCTCCGACCCTGAGATCCTGTGAGTTGCTCTAGCTGTTGTTATCATGGGAGGTGTTATGGTCTCTTCTGGACTCAGCTCCTCATCTTCCAAGGCTGATGGATGTGCAGAACCTTCACTCCCACCCTCCCATCCACTTCCCCACCCTCGTATGCCTCTCCTTCCTGATACCACGATTGCAAAAGTAATACGTGTTTATTGTTAGAAATCTGGGGACACAGAAAAGTGCGCCAGATAAAATGTATCCCAACGGTGTCTCCAAACATGACTACTTTGGCAATAGTGCTCCTTGAAGAGAACTATTACTTCCATTTTGGCTTCTCTCTCTCCCTCTCTTTTTTTTAATGTGGTAAGAACACAGAACATGAGACGTACCCTCTCAGATTTTTAAGTGTATAATGCAGTATGGTTGACTATAGCCACGTTTTGTACAGCACATCTCTAGAGTTGATTGATCTTGCTCAACTGAAACTTTAGGCTCGTTGATCCCTCCCCCCCACCCCAGCTTCCTGACCCACCTCCTAGCGATTATCCTTCCACCCTTTGATTCTATGAATTTGCCTCTTTTAGATACCTTACATAAGCAGAATCATACAGGTTTTGTCTTTTTGTGGCTTATTTCACTCGGCATAAGGTCCTCAAGGTTCGTCCATAATGTATGCATTGCAGAATTTTCCTTTTTTTTTTTTTAAGTTTTTAAATGTTTATTTTTGAGAGAGAGCGAGAGCGCACACGCTCATGCGTGAGTGGGGGAGGG
Source organism: Herpailurus yagouaroundi (assembly GCF_014898765.1). Taxonomy (NCBI): domain Eukaryota; kingdom Metazoa; phylum Chordata; class Mammalia; order Carnivora; family Felidae; genus Herpailurus; species Herpailurus yagouaroundi. The sequence goes on from NW_024412453.1 coordinate 8,540,640, forward strand.
GCAGAGAGACAGGGAGACACAGAGTCCGAAGCAGGCTCCAGGCTCTGAGCTGTTAGCACAGAGCCCGATGCAAGACTTGAACCCGTGAACCCTGAGATCATGACCTTTGCTGAAGTTGGCCACTGAACCGACTGAGACACCCAGGTGCCCCAAATTCCCTTCTTTTTTAAGGTGAATACTGTCTGTAGTATGTATAGACCACATTTTCTTTATTCCTCTCTTGAGGGACATTTGTGTTGTTTCCACCTCTTGGCTGCTGTGAACAGTGTTATGATGAACCAGGAAATGCTTATATCTCTTAGAGATCCTGATTTCACTTGTTTGGGGTAAATACCCTTCTGTGGGATTTCTGGATGGTTCTGATTTTTGGCTTATGTTCTCAGTCATTTTTAGTTTGCAGGTTTGGGAATGTTTCATAGCCAAATTTTCCTTCTTTTTAATACATGACTACCCCATAGCATATCTACTTCAATATTTCTTTCTTTTTTTTTTAAGATTTTATTTTTAAAATAATCTCTACGCCCAACATGGGGCTTGAACCTACAACCCCAAGACCAAGAGTCACGTGCTCAGCTGACTGAACCAGACAGCTGCCCCTCTTCTATATTTCTTAATGACTGTCACTTATAATGATTCATTTACCCATTCTTGTACTCTTGATCAATATTTAGATTACTCCTTTCTTTAAGACACAATGCCTTTAAGAAAACTTTTTGCATGTGGAATTATGGGCCCAAAGAGCAGGAACATTTCTTTAGGAAAATGGATTCCTACTGTCTAAGTAGGGCTTCAAAATTGTAATTCAGTATTTATTGTTGAATGCCTTGCATTGAATGAATGAGTGAATGGATGAGTGAGTGAGTCATTGCCTCTCGGTATTTAACAAGGACCTGGCTCAAGTGTTTGTAGAGTGAATGCATGAGTAAACTCTGAACAAAACATTAAAAACATTAAAAAAAATAGTTATCTATGGATAACATATGTCAGGATGTAGATCTAAAATATAATTTACTTTTTTCCCTTGCAAGCAGCCAAGCCCAATTACCTACAAACACTTCCCAAAATGAGGGCTCACATCATACTTTGCTCGTGGTAAGGTATCGGGAAATTAATTGTTTCATTTCTCAAAGACCTTTGCTGTGCAATTAAAAAAAAAGCAGCCCTCCACCATAGCAATTATCTATAATTACTAATGAAAACAGGTGTCTTAAATGCCTTTTCAAATTGAGACATAACTGGTTCATTATCATAGCAGGCAACTACCAATATCCAATTTTCAATGGGATGTTGAGATCAAACATAATGCAGAGCATTGTGGGGGCACACAAAGGGAACGACACTTCCTGGATGCTGTTTATTAGAAGAATTGGATGGAGGGGCAGAGGTTGACAAGCATTCAAATAAGAAGCAGAGAGTATCTTGGGGAAGTGGAGCCCTGCGTGGCTGAGAAGTATAAAATAGTAACAGTCTACAGGGATAAAAATCTCTTCCTCCAAAAGCTTTTTCAGGTAGTGGAATTAGCTCAGTCATGCTGTTTATTATCTCTGGGCTCAATTTATGCATCTGTTAAGTGGCCTTGAGAAAACCTAAATGTGTTTGACCACAGAACTCCTTTTATATGTAAGATATAGGGGTGCCGTGGGGAAGTAACTGAGAGAATGAATGAAAGGGCGTATATAATGCCCGAGGGTCGAGATGTGATTCCATTCTCTTATTCTCCTAAATTTAAAATTTTCTTCAATTCCTAGTTTCTGTGACCTTGTGATGATAAAGGCGGACCAAGTATAATAAGGTATCCAAGCATGGAGAAAATTGGAACTGTGCGTTCCTGTTCCTACACTTCCTGTGGCATTGCATGCTGGGAATAATAATTCGTGAGCAGGTGCATAAAGCAAGGAGTTCACAGGGGACCAGTTGAGAGGGGTCAGACCTTGGCCTGGCTGGTTCAGGACACCATGTTGATGGGCCTGAGAGGTGGACACATTTGCTGGAAGTGTGTGCATTCCCTGCCTCCTGGTTTTAGCTGGAAATAGTGACGTGGAATCAATATTTACTCTTAATTTCATTCTTTGGGGATACCCTGTTTTAATCCAGAGGATGGAGCTTGTGGTATCCATCCTGTTGACAATATACCTACCAGAATGCCCCTCTGGACTTCATGATTTCCACAAATGGAAGACCCAGGAGCTGTTCTGCTCTAAAACGTTTCCATAGCCATGTGTCTGAGGAAAGCCGCATTCACCCTTTCCCTCCTGGGAAATTCTCAATGGAAATTGACATATTACTGCAATGAGAGTCCTACAGCAGAGAAACCCAATTAACTGGACTTAGCAAGTCCTTCCTAAATCTATTTGGCCACAGAAGCCCTTTTATAGGTAAGAGCTATTAACAGCCCACTGAGCTAGTGTTCCATGGGGTGCATTTTAAGAAACATTGGTTTACAGTCTTTCTCTTTGGCTTCTCTATCAACTTTCAAATTCTCATGTATCTTGATGAGTATCTTTCTCAGTTAATGAAAAACTGAGCTGCAGGGCAATTTTGTTTTTGTCCATCCAATTGTCTGTGAATTTATCTGTTCTCCTCTCTGGCAGGTGATTCTGGGGAGTTTCCAATTACAGAATCCTCATTTCTGCCTCTATTCCAGGTTTGCCAGATAAAATATAAGACAGCCAGTTGAATTTGAGTTTCACATTAACAATGAATAATTTTTTAGCCCGTACTTACACTGTCTTTTTTATTCGATAGAGCTAGGAACTGTACCATTAGGGTGGATATGTACCCCAAGGCTGGCCAGTTAGGGAACCCATTTGCTCTAGTTCCTAAAGCCTCTTCCGGGGGGTTAGTATCCTACCTAAGCCAGGTTAATAGAAGACCTTCCCCTGCAATTCCTGATTTGGTGCTCAAGGAAAAGGACTTTGCCTTTCATGTCACAAAGCTAAAAGAATTGTAGTTGGTGACTGGGGACAACCATCCTCTCCTCCACATGGAGAAAACTGTCTATGGGGGCTGGGGTGAAGATGAGGCCACCACCTGTGAAGAAGCTAGCCAGAAGATGGAGAGAGCCAGCTCTCACACTCTCACCGATGTCCACTGATAGTTACTCCTTTCTGAGACTAGTCCAACCTTCAACTTGCTAGTCACACAGCCAATCCACCATCTTTTCCTTTATTTATTTTTATTATCTTTAACATCTGCTCTACTTCTGGGATTTCTTGGTGATTACCTTTGCCCATTGCCTGGTGTTTAAGATGACTCAGGTCACTTCCTTGACCTTTGTAGTACAGTCAGATTCATGGAACCAGCATGTCACCTATGGACCTCCTCCCACCCTCAGCTTACCACCTTTGACCACTGCTAGGTTGCTAGTGTTTGGATTTGAACACAGTCCTGAAGGATCAGTATTCGTCAGCACAAAACACAAGCACAGCTACCAGATGTGATTTTGCTGCAAACTTTCTCGCTCCTGTCATTGCAACAAGGAGTGGTTCCTGCCCACAGTTTGCTTTGTCACTTAGAATGCTTAACAGTGGAGCAGCTGTTTGACATCAGCATGAGAGTGAAGTTATGGGAATCTCTGGTGTGTTGAAAGGAGGTGAAGCCCAATCCTCCTCATTGGAGCCCCTGTGCATTATGTAAGGGACGCAGTGACTGTTGGAGGGGTGGCTGGCAGGCTTCTGATTGTCTCAGAGACATTCATTGGGATGAATCAAGCTCTGCTAATATTCTGGGACTAATAAAGAGTTCGCTTGACTCGCAAATCTCCAGCCCTACTGTATGTATGATATTCAAAAAGATGTTAAGAGAAATAAATCCTAGAAACAATGTTTCTACTTGGGGACTGAGATGACCCTGTCCTTTCCCTAGGCCCCTCATACCTTTTTGCTTATAGGTTATGACCCAGCTGTTGTGAATTATTATTCATTCTTTGTACACATTGTCTCAGCCCTGTGTCTGAACACACTGCTCTCTCTTACTGGAGTATTGGTCCTGTAACCACGGCATCCCAGTCCACCAATCAGCAATGTCCATTCCTCTGGCTATGGTGATTGGTTTAGGGGTGGCCATGTGACCTCTGGTGTATCCAATCAGAGTAAAGAGCAGGTCTTTGGAAACTGTTTTCTTCTGGGTGCCGTGTTGGGTAGATCACAGAAACTGTCTTCTTCTGGGTGCTGTGTTGGGTAGATGCTAAGCCAGGGACTCTTACAGACATTTTGCTACTGGGAGGAAAGCTGTCCCCAGGACACAACCAAGAGAACTGCAGAGTGTTGAAGCTCGAAAACTAATGATTGCTGCAAAACTAATGATATTTTCAATCTCTGGAGCAACCCTCATCAAAAATTCATGCTAATTCTGGACTTTTCTGTTATACAACTCAATAAATTTTCTGTCTTGCTGAAGCCAGTGTGAGTTTAATTTTCCATTACCTGCAACACAAAGTGTTATGCTCAAGGCTCCTCTTTCTTTCTCATGAACTTTTTGTAGCGAGAGCTATACTTAAAATCAAGTCAGTCATTCCAATCGGTATGATTGACTTTAGCTGAAGGTACAGGCTGCATTTTGATCTTCTGGGAATACCCTCCGCCTCCCTTGTAATCTACCTTGTCAGCGTTTATTGAACACCCGCTCTGTTCCAAGCACTGGGGCAGATGATCTGTGACATCCCAGTAATAGCAAAGATCCCATCTGCACGGTAGTAGCAGTATTGAGAAGCACACAGAGTCCTGAACCGTGGCTTAAAAAATACATGTGGCTTTGCCCCCAATCTGTTTGGTGACCTTAGACTGATCACTACCCCTCCCTGGGCTTTAGCGTCTAATCTATGATGTGAGGGCATTGGTTGACCATTCTCTAAAATCCTCTCCAGAATTACATGCCACTATTTTTACATTACATTATTACATTACAGTTACATTATTTGCTTGCAAATAATGTAAATATAGTTGGTATTGTATCTGGTCAAAATGGAAAGAGCTTCAGGGTTATTTACCTAACAATATATGTGAAGAGTCTACTATGTTCCAGGTTTCAGAGACACAGTCATGAACAAAGCAGATAAAATTACCTGCTGGTGGGGAAGGCAGTCAATAAATAAATATCTAAGGTAGATACATAGTTGATCCCCATTTTTCATGGATTCTGTGTTTGTGAATTAGCCTGCTTGCTAAAATTTATTTGTAACCCCCCAATCCATACCCAGGGTGCTTTCACGGTCATTGGCTCACATGTGCAGGGTGGTGAAAATTTGTCACTTAATGCACACGGTTCCCAGCTCAGGTCAAACAGGGCGATGCTCTGCCTTCTTGTTCAGCTCTCACACGTGAAACAAGTGTTCTTTTAGCAATCCATCTAGTGCCAAGTTCTTCGCGTTTTTGTGCTTTCCGTTGGTCATCTCGCTGTTGAAGTCAGCCTCCAACCGTAGTTCTGAAATGCTGTCTAGTGTCCCTGAGTGCAAGAAGGTTGGGATGTGCGTCACAGACAAAATACCTGTGTTGGAGAAGTTTCATTCAGGTGGGCCTTCAAACAGAGACACAGAAAACAAGGTTCTGGATTGTTTGGTTGACAGAAATGTTGTGCCCGGAGGCTTGCAGGAACCTAATCCCCTATTTCCCCTAGTAGCAAATGGTTCAGTATTTGCGAATTCAGACTGCCCTGAGATTTCATGGCATGTAGGTATTGCAAATAACAAGCAGGGACCGGATACTATGTCAGATTCCGGCGAGTTACTGAGAAGAGTACAGCAGGGAAGCAGGAAAGGGAGTCCATGTTTTAAGAGGCTATCATCCAGGTGAGTTTCAGGCGGAGGAAATGGCAGGAAGGAGCCAGGAATCTGCAGTGGGAGTGTGTTTGCATGTTGCAGGAGCAGCTGGGAGCGAGCTGGGGGCAGGGGGAGGTGTTGAGGATGAGGAAAGAGTGGAGGCGGTGTCACGCAGGGCTTTCTGGGCTGTTGTGTGGACTTGCGCTTCGCTCTGATCCCCAAGGAGGGATTTGATCTGAGGGAGAACAGTAGGGAGGCTGTTGCAGTAACTTGGCCAGAGCTGATGGTGAGTCTTGAACAACAAACCTGCACCGTCACCATTAGCCTCCTAACTGAGCAGGGGTTGCTGGGAGTTTGAGAGCCTCTCTCTCACTGCAAAAGTCCTTGAACTTGAGCCGTAAATTATCCCCAAAGTTTCATTAGCGTGCCTTGGCATGGCTCTCTCCTCGGTCGCCCTGTGCTACGTTCCTCCTGGAAAGCGGCTATAAATAACCTGTGACTCTGCTCTCATCAAGGGAATAAGACCTAGAGTCGCCTTCCGGACACATTAATAAGCACCCTTTCCTCGCCCCCAGATTAATCTTGTTATGAGGCAGCGTGGCCGTGGGTATCTCCTAACCATCATTCGCTTCCAGCGCTCAACCATCCTGTTAGTCACCAGGCCAGTGCTTCTCCCCGGTGGCCTCAGGAGCTTCGTGTTGGGTTGGGTTGGGTTGGGTCGGGTCGGGTTTCCAGCCAAATACCTTTCCCAGATAAATCCATTGTGTTGTGATAGGGAGATGGTACTTTTGATCTAATCAACTGAATTCGTCCTTATGGACAATCCACAATTGCATGTAATTTTGGACAAGTTCTGTGCAAAATCTAAGGTTCAGGGGGAAGGCAAGAGGTCCGAATTCAACTTTCACCAGGCTCCTTAGGGGCAGCAGGGGAGAGGAAGGAAGAGAGAACTAACATCTGGGGAGCATGTACCCTGCTCATTCAGTCATTTGTTAATTCAGTATTTACTGAACACCTACCATGTGCTAGGCATCATTCTACATGCTGAGGGCAGAGCACGGAGCCAGTGCATGTATTAGTCAGTTAAATGAGAAGCAGAATGGTTCACTGGCTAGGAGCATAGACTCTGGAGCCAGCCGGTGCCCAAACCCCAATCCCAGTTACATGACCTTGGGCAAGTCATTTAACCACCCCCCACCCCGCCTCAGTAACATCATCTGTAAAATAGGAGGTGACAAAAGTACGTTACTGAGAAGTAGAAAATTATTGTACCGCTAAATACAAAGTACCCTTCCTCTTTCCTCCACCTGAGGAACACTGGGAACAAGAATCTTAGGAAGAGAACAATGGAGTATGAGCCTAGTGGGAAGCCTTAAAGCCCTGCTGGTCCAATACTCCCTTTATGCTACATAACAAATAACAAATAACAAATAACTACCATGGGTTTTCTTGACCACCTCTGGGGGTGCCTACTTCCACAGGCAGCCCATCTCATTCTCAGACCTCTGGTTTGCCTGAAATGCCTGTCGTGCGTTAACACATTCCCTGTCCTGCTTCTTTTCAAGCCAGTTTGACTTCCTGTTTATTCACAAAAGGCTTATTCCCATTCAGAGGACACATGCCCTTTGTTTTTCCAGTCTTGAAAGGAGCTATCAAGGCTTCTTGGGGTTCAGTGAATTATTCTTCCTCCTGGCATTTTTTTTAGGATAGTTCTGACGGTGGTTGTACTGTCTTTCGTTCAAATAAAAAAGGCCTCTATTTGCCGAATGGGACTACTGGTTTCTGAGCCCAGAGTAGGGGCTAGGACCGGTGATACAAGTTTTGTACAGGTAGAATATTCTAGAGATAATAATAGCTAACATTTATTAGGTGCTCGTTGTGACCAAGCACTGTGCTAACACTGTATATGGATTGTTGGTTCATTTAATCCAATTACAACCCTATGATTTATTTTTAAATTAAAAAAAAAATTTATTTGACAGAGAGAGCACACAGGCAGGGGAGAGGAGCAGAGGGAGAGGGAGAGAGAATCCCAAGCAGGTTCCACGCTCAGTGCAGAGCCCAACACGGGGCTTGATCCCACAACCCTGGGATCACAAACTGTGCCAAAATCAGAAGTCAGACGCTCAACTGACTGAGCCACCCTGGTGCCCCAGCCCTATGATTTTTATTAACCCTTTTCAGTAGTAGTAGAATCAAGGCTCAGAGAACACAAGTTACTTGTCTACTAACAGGTACTGGAATTGTATTTTGAGCTCATGTCATCTAACCTCAGAGCCCACTTTCTTTATAACCAGACCACAGCTTCCCTGATTCATCGAGGTTCCCGTGATGTAATATAAAATACCACGTATACTCTAAATTACTACATGGCCGCAAAGCTAAGTTTATCTTTGTGCCTCATGGCATCCTTGACATATGGTACTCCATAAACACTGGTGAATGAATGAATGAATGAATGAATGACTTCATGCATAGGATTGGTACAGTATGACTGGCTATTTAAAAGTTTTTATTTTTATTCTTTTTTTTTTTTTTTAAGAGAAGAGAGAGTAGGGGAGAGCCAGTAGGAGAGGGAGAGGGGAGGGAGAGAGAGAGGGAGAGAGAATCTTAAGCAGGCTTCATGCTCAGCACAGATCCTGACATGGGGCTCAATCCTATAACCCTGGGGTTGTGACCTGAGCCAAAATCAAGAGTTGGACGCTCAACTGACTGAGCCACCCAGGCACCCCATGTGTGGCTTTTTAAACCTGCTTTAAAAGTTAAATTTTCTTTTATTGACCACCAAAGTTATTATTGAGTATAAAGCCTAATTTCTTGGAACTGGAGTTTTTGGAAGCACCCTGGGAGCAGTAACCTTGGGTTTGGGGAATTAGGAGCATTTGAGGGAGCCAGAAACCTTCAGTGACTCTCCTTCCCTGCTCCTGTCCGCTTAACCTTGATAAATCCCTAGGTCTCCTCTGAGGTCCAACCTGCGGCATTAAAAAAACAAATTGGAGAGCTCCAGTGTCAAAGAGATTTTTATTGCTATTTTTTTTTTTTCATGAGCTTCTTATCCCTAAGGTACTTGAAGGAATAAACAAGCTGTGGATCATTTGCAAGGGCATGTAACTTATTCATTTGTCCATCGGCTCAGCAATGGAATGGAGTGAAGGGGATGACATTAATATTGCTAGAAGCAACTAGTGAGGTCAGACCACTTCCCGCTCCAGACTAAGATTATCTGTAGGAGCTGGTTGGTGGTCCAGAGGTGGGAGAACTGGTAGGAGGTGCACCTGGAGTTTGAAACCAGTGTCTGTAACCACTCATATTTAGCAATGTCTACAGGGATCACCGTCCTGGGACCGTGATAAGGTTGGGACACAAACTCCTTGAACAGCTGTGTTCACGAGTTAGCAATCCCACTTAAAGGGTTTGTTTGGAATAGTTGTACCGCAAGCTGACTTAGTCCCCAAGGCAGGCTTCCAGAATCAGGAGGACACAGAGCTTTAAAGTGAGGGAGACTTTGGGTGCCACCTCCACTCCTCGGTTGTTTGAATTCCTCATTGGTGAGGATGTCAGTCTGGTGGAATCTGCGTGAGCTGAGGTGGTTTCATAAAAATAGCAAGTTTTTTTAGAGTTGAACACTGTGGGGTTCAAATCCTGATTCCACTACTTACCAGCCATGAGAACCTAGGCAGGCCTCTTGGCCTTTCAAAGCCTCAGTTTTCTCATCTATAAAATAGCAATGAACTTGGGGTGCTGGGTGGTTCAGTTGGTTAAGCATCAGACTCTTGGTTTTGGCTCAGGTCATGATCTCAGGGTTCAGGTCAGGCCCTTCATTATTCTCTGCACTATCAGCATGGAGTCCGCTTGGGATTCTCTCTCTCCCTCTCTCTGTACCCCTCCTCCACTCACTCTGTCTCTTGAAATAAATAAACTTAAAAAAAAATAGCAATGAACATATTTAATCATCCAGGATTGTCTGAGGATTAATGCAAAGTTTCTGGCATAGGCATGATTTTCAAGGTCTGGTCTCATTTTCTTTCCATGTTCGTCCTATATGCTACCAATACGAAAGGACAGATCCTATTCTTAGCCAATACTAATAATTTGTTAGAAACCTAATGCTTGAGGGGCGCCTGGGTGGCTCAGGTGGTTTAGCGTCCGACTTCAGCTCAGGTCATGATCTCACAGTCTGTGAGTTCGAGCCCTGCATTAGGCTCTGTGCTGACAGCTTAGAGCCTGGAGCCTGCTTCAGATTCTGTGTCTCCCTCTCTCTCTGCTCATCCACTGCTCATGCTCTGTCTCTCTCTGTCTCAAAAATAAATAAAAACATTTTTTAAAAATTAAAAAAAAAAACCAATGCTTGAATTTAATAGAAAATCCAACCCAAGTTGGCATGAACAGCAAAGGGACATCTTGACCTGGGTAAACGAACATCTCAGAAGAAGCTTTGGCTTCAAGCAGGATTTGATCCAGCCTACACAGATATTCTTCATCTTCCTCTCCGAATTCCTCTTTTCTGTCTCATTTCTAAAAGTGACTCCCTTCATGATTCAAAATGGCTGCCAGGAGCATGCGGGAGCCCTGTGCTTCCTTGTCCCAGGGCAGTAGGAACCAAGAACGCCTTTCTTCCTACAGATAGGAGGGAAATATTTTTTTTTTCCTCTAGCCAAAAGAGTTATTATCTCATTGGCTCAGAATGTGTCAGAGGCACTGAGCTGATCAGAGTGGCTTCCTGGTCAATGTGGACTGTTTTAAGCCAATCAGAGCCCCATCACTGCAAGTGATTATGTGTAGGCAGGGGACCAGGATCCCCAGCCCCAAATACCCTGTGGCTTTTTTGTGGACAGGAAAGGGGGACTGGATGCTAGTTGTTCTTTTTTCTTTTCACTTGCCCCCAGAACAGACTACCTAGAACCCTCTAAGTTGTGACCTTGCACCATTTTGGAGGACCTCATGTGGCCCTAGATTTTAATGGGATGCTATTTTTAATCTTTAACAGCCCTGACTCATTTATTTTGTGTCACAATGAGATGAGAATCATCATCTGGGTCAGACTGTGGTCTCTGGGTCTTCCCAGCTGGAAAATCTCATGCAGCCCCTTTGAGAGTGGAAAATACACTCAATTATAAGGGAGTGAATTGGTACTAACTAAAGCACAGTGCCACAATTTGGTGGTGATTCAGAGGGAAATGATGGGTAAGGCTTAACAATGATGCCACAAGACATTTGCTTTAAGTTTAGTTGCATAGCTACTTTTTTTTTCATGTTTTCATTTATTTTTGAGAGAGAGAGAGAGAGAGAGAGAGAGAAAGAGAGAAACAGAGTGTGAGTGGGAGGAGGGGCAGTGAGAGTGGGAGACACAATCTGAAGCAGGCTCCAGGCACTGAGCTGTCAGCACAGAGCCTGACCCAGGGCTCGAACTCGTGAACCATGAGATCATGACCTGAGCCGAAGTTGGATGCTTAACTGACTAAGCCACCCAGGGGCCCTAAGACCCTCATTAGTCTAAGACATCCCAGTCTCTACCACCTCCTGTGCCTGTCTTTCCACATCTGACCTGGGTTCAAATACAAGTCTCATCAGTTGTGACCTTAAGCAAGACATTACCTCTGTGATCCTCACTTTCCTCAACTGTAAAATGGCAATAATGATTCATTTCCCCTCTAGGATTATTGCAGGGATGCTGTGAGTGAAGGTGGCAAAAATACCGGGGCACCTGGGTGGCTCAGTCAGTTAAGCGTCTGACTCTTGATCTCGGCTCAGGGCATGATCTCACTCTTTCTGAGTTTGAGCCCCACATCATGCTCTGTGCTGACGGCATGGAGCCTGCTTGGGATTCTCTTTCTCTCCTTCTCTTTCTGCCCCCTCTCTGCTCTCTCTCTTTCTCTCTCTCTCAAAATAAATAAACTTAAAAAAAAAAAACCAAACACTTAGCAAGCACAGTGTCAAGCGCCTATGTGCATATATGGGATTGTGAATGCACTTGTGTGGCTGTTACCTCTTCAGTGATATCTCAGCTCCGGCCCTTCCCACCTTTTGTAGATGCTTAGGAATAAAAAGAGAAACACAGATGTGAAAGCATTTTCCTCCCACAAGTCAAAAAGAGTCCTAAACGTAAGGCTGTTGTTAATATTAATTTACGGGATGGTGAGGAACATCCTGGGAGACTCCCTCTGGTGAGGATTTCATGAATTTCAAGAGCGCAAATCCCGCTCCCCACAGAGCCTAACTTCCTCACCCTCGATTTTGCCGAGATGAATTCCAGGTTCCGGGTTCCCCAGGAGCCTGCCTCTTATTTTCTGACTGCTTCATTTATTCCACTACAATAGATTTTCCATTTCATAGCAGAAAAAGAAAAAAAAAAAAAAGAACCACGAAGCAGAAACAAAAGACATCTTCAATCTTTTTACTAATTGTATTTCTTTGGACCCGATCATTCAGGAAAAAAGTGTGAACGAAGCCCCTTAGTGTGTGTTTGTGCACAGCGATTGTGTATCTACCTTCTGGGGGTGGGGTGGGGTGATGGTGTGCCTGACGTGTGAGTGACTCTAAGTACCTATGCGCCTGAGTGCGTGTTCATGCCTGTGCCTGTGTATCATGTGTGTGGTCCGATGTCTTTGTGTGTATGTGTGAGCCTCTCAGAATTCGTATGTGACTCTATGTGTGGACCTGAACGTTTGTGCTCTATGTGCATGTGTGAGCATGTGAGTTCACTAGTGCAAGCACACGTCAGTTTTGTGTTTGTGTTCTTTTTTTTTTTTAATTTTTTTTAACGTTTATTCATTTTAGAGACAGAGAGAGACAGAGCATGAATGGGGGAAGGTCAGAGAGAGAGGAAGACACAGAATCCGAAACAGGCTCCAGGCTCTGAGCTGTCAGCACAGAGCCCGACGCAGGGCTCGAACTCACGGACCGCGAGATCATGACCTGAGCCGGTTGGTCGCCCAACCGACTGAGCCACCCAGGCACCCCAGTGTTTGTGTTCTTAAGAATGCATGTGGATGAATGTGCTGGCTGTGTGACTATTATTTTAAGAGTGTTGGGGGTGCGTGTGAATATTCAAACAGGTAGGCACCCATACATGTGAATATCTGTGCACCTGCTGAAATCCTAATTTGTGCTTGTGTGTGTTTCAGTGAATATTTATCCATGTCTGTGCATCTGACACATTTGTGTGTGCTGGTAAGGGTGTATGTATGTGGGTACATGCTTGTGGGGAGGGGAGGGGGAGACAGAAGGAGAAAGAGGAGAGAAGCAAAGATCTTCAGTGCTTTTTTTTTAATATAGTTTATATATATATTTATTTAGAGAGACAATGTGTGAGAGAGAGGGAGCACAAGCAGGGAGGGCAGAGAGAAGAAGAGACAGAATCCCAAAGAGACTCCATGCTTTCAGAGCAGAGCTGGCTGTGGGGCTCGAACTCACACACTGTGAGATCATGACCTGAGCCGAGATCCAGAGTCGGACGCTTACTCAGCCCTGCTACCCAGGCGCCGCAGGTCTTCAAGTGCCTTTTTATCTTTGTGTCCATCACTCCTCAGATTGGTTGCTTTCTCTGCTTACTCTTCTCAAGAAGGAAACAGGAACAAAGACCATGGAAACTCAGAGGGAAAACAGTTAGTAGTCAGTTAGCTCCCCTTCCCCTTTCCCAGTGACTAGTTACTGATACTTTAAAAAATACAGTGTATTAAAAATGTAAGGTGGAAGCTATGTTAAAAAGCTTCATTGTGTATCTCACATTCCCAGATAGGCCCGGAGTGAGAAGGGCTAGACTCTCACCCGTGCACCTTGCTCCATTTACGTTCTGATGGACTACGCATCTCAGAGAATGTGCTGGAAACCCCCAGCATAGCTGTGCGTTTACTGATCCATGTTTAAAAGTTGCCACTTGGGTGGTTTTAGAAATGATGAGGAGGACGTTTTGGTGCTGGAAGGGGAAGCCAGTGGATTTTAACTGTGATCTCAGAAAATTCAAATTATATGTAGAAGGTTTGAGCTGGCGAGGCACTTACATTTTGTCTAGTTTCACTTTCCAACTGCATGATGAGGAAACTGAGGCCTACGGTAGGAGAATTTCTAGGGGCTGGAGGGACAGCAGTAAGAAGATGGATGAGATCTCCATGGAGCTTAGAACTTGATGAGGGAGACTTGGGCTAGCTCATGCTTCTCCAGCCACACTGCTTTCTTCCCGTTCCTCCAAGCTCTCTCCTGCCCCAGGGACTTTGCACTTGCTGGTCTCGCTTCCTGGAATAGTCTGGACTTTACGTGGCTCATTCCTTGTCATTTGGTTCTTAGCTCCCAGATCAACCCTTCAGTGTGCGCCATCTGAAATACTCCACACCCCCAGAGTCATCTCCAACAGACCGCCCTGTTTGTCTCTGTAGCCATTCACACTAAATACGGTGATCCCATTTGTATGTGTAACATGTCTTTTTGGTTTGTTTCCCCCACCTAGAATGTGAGCTCCCAAAACACCAGAATCACTTCTGTCTTCTCCCCTGGCACATACAGTTGCCCAGCGCATAGTATTTGTTGAATAAATGATTGAAGGAAAGGAATAACTGTAGAATCTCTCAAACTAGTAAGTTTCATGACTTACTAAAAATAGTGGAAGAGTCTCTCTGAGGCCGTTGAGGTAAGAGCTTGGTGATGACATCTCAACCCTGTGAAGGCAGACGAAGGGACCTTGGCCCTGGGCAAAGAGGAGCTCTACAGAGCCCTGTGTTGGTGTGGCTCTGGGAGAACAGTAAGGCGGACAGTCTCAAGGGTGAGCTGGACACAAGAGCCAGGGGATGGTGGACCCAGGTGGGCTCAATTTTCCAGATAAGGGCTGCACAGTAAATAGTTCAGGGTTTGCAGACTCTTTCGTTCCAGTCATGACCGCTCAACTCTGCCTTTCCCCAGAAAGCAGACACCGGGGGTAAGAAGATGAGCGGGAGTGGCCATGTGCCAATAAATCTGCCTCTATGGAAAAAAACAGTAGGGCGGGCCTTGGCCCCAGAGTTGCAGTTTGCAGACCTCTCAGGTAGGCGTTCCTAGTCTGTTCGTCTGCCGGGCGTCGTCTGGAAATCTCATGATCTAATTTGTGAGTGTAGAGGCCATCACTCTGCAGGCTGAGGAGAAGTGGACGGAGCTGGGCAGGAGGAAGCAGGGGGAGCAAGGATCTTACGGCAGTTGTCCAAGGTGAAAGCGGGGGGCGGTGTTTGGGGAGGACTAGAGATTTCAAGCCCCCCTCTCTGGGCTCCTCATTTCCTTTCTTACAGCCCAAAGGCAGCCCCGGCATTGTTCATGTGTACCTGAACTCAGCTGTCTGCCTGGTCTTCCTCGGTCCCCTGGGCTTACGCCACTCCCCGGTGTGAAATGGGCTGCTTGGGCTCTCCCCAGCGTGGAAGACTGAAGTGGGGCTCTGAACGGACTGGGCTGGGCAGCAGAGGCAGTCTGTGCACGCCCGGCCACCATGGCCCATGACCTTGTCCTCCACACTCCAGAGGCTACTGAGTGAGAACGGGAGCCCTCACCTGCTCAGGGTGAAAGGCAGGACACCACATACATCTTACACACACACACACACACACACACACACACACACACACACACACACA
>NW_024412453.1:8555994-8571787 GCF_014898765.1 Herpailurus yagouaroundi
ACACACACACACACACACACACACACACACACACACACACACACACACATATGGGCTTAGAACTTAGAGTCAGGCAACCCTAGGTTCCAATCCCATGTAGACTTAGGCAACTCGGGTGCAACTCAGTTTCTCAGATTCTCTGAATCTTCCCTTCTTCAAAAGGGATTCGTAGAACTGTGGCAAGGATCCAAACAATGAGAGTGTCTTATGCTTACGTTTCCACCAGGAGTTGACATCCTGTTTTTGCTAGTGTCTGATTAATAATACCCATTAGTTTATTATGATAAGGTCTAATGAAAAGATATTACTCTTCTTAAATTATTTAACAAACATGGCAAGCTTAGAATCGTGCCTGGTACATGGTAAACACTCAACAACCAATTATCTCGATGTGTATTATTGCTTTACCAGTACTAACAAATGTAACCACCAAACAAGCATTGGCAATAAAGCAGTAAAGTACCGGTAAGATTTTGCAACCATTTCTTTTCTGGTGTGATCATGCTGACAAAAACTGGTGGGGGTCCTGTTTTCTAACCATGCCCTGTAAGTAACCTTAACCATCAGACCACATGTCCAGGGTGATGCTCTGACTTGATCAGGAAGCAGGGAGTATTCCTGGCCAATCACCCATGTCTTAGTTTCTGTAACCAATGACCACAAACTGGGTGGCTTGATATGACAGAAATCTATTCCCTCACAGTTGTGAAGGCTAGAAGTCCAAGATCAAGATGTTGGTGGGGCTATGCTTCCTCTCAAGTCTCTAGGGAAGAATCCTTCCTTTACTCTTCTAGCTTCTGGTGGCACAGGCATGTTTCGGCTTGTGGCTGCGTCCCTCCAATCTCTCCCTTTGCATTCACATGGCCTCTTCTTTGTGTCTGAGTCCTTTTTTTAAGTTTATTTATTTATTTTTGAAAGAGAGAGAGACAGAGCAAGCAGGGGAGGGGCAGAAAGAGAGGGAGAGAGAGAATCCCAAGCAGGCTCCATCCACACTGTCAGCTCAGACACTGATGAGTGGCTCGAACTTACAAACCGTGAGGTCACAACCTGAGCCAAAACCACCAGTCAGAATGACTTAACCGACTTAAACAACTGAGCCACCCAGGCGCCCCAGTGTCTGATTCCTTTAAAAAAAAACAACAACAGTTCTTATAAGACACTCTTTGTATTTAGGGTCCATTTTAATCCAGTATGATCTCATCTCAATCCTTAATTACTTTAATTACATCTGAAAAGACTCTATTTCCAAATAAGGTCATATCTTGAGATTCTGGGTGCTCCTGAATTTTGGTGAGGAAGGTCATTATTTAGTCCACTATACCCCCTAACCTGAAAACTCTACTCTTCCTGCTGGATGCCCTCTCATCCTTCATTCTGTGAGTGTAGCATCCTTTCTACATGACTGATCCACTCACAGATAAGAGTTCCCTAGAATCATCCTTACTCTCTTGAGCAGTACCCCTTTCAGTTAATGATGGTTGAGTCAGAAGGTGGTTCAGCTTTATTTATTTATTTATTTATTTACTTAGTTAGTTAGTTAGTTAGTTATAGGGGGAGGGATAGAGAGAGAGGGAGAGCAAGAATCCCAAGGAGGCTCTGCGCTGTCAGTGCAGAGCCTGAAGCAGAGCTGGATCCTATGAACCGTGAGATCATGACCTGACCCAAAATCAAGAGTTGGATGCTTAGCTAACTGAGCCATCCAGACACACCTGGTCCAGTTCTTAACAACTGTGCAAAGGAAATGCTGTCCCTGAAGACCCAAACAAGAAACTATCCAAATTTCCATCAGAGAATGCATAAGCAAGCTGTGATACATCCGTACAATGGAGTCCTCCTCAGCAATCCAAAGGATCAAACAACTGTTACATGCAACCACATCAGTGACTTTCAGAAGCGTTATACTGACAGAGGAAAGATATACACAAAAGACGACACAAGGTAGAATTTCATTCATATGCAAATTTAGAGAAAGTAAAGCTACACTACAGTGATAGAAAACAGAAAGTGATTGCTTCCTGGGGTGGGGTCGAAGATGTATCAACTGGGAAGAGTCATGAAGAAACTTTCTGGAATGATGGATGTATTCTATAAGCTGAATATAATGATGCTTACTCAGGTGTGTTTATCCAAACTCATTAAACTTCATTTCCATGGGTGCATATTGCTGTATATAAATTTCATCTTCAATAAACATGATTAAAAAAACTAAAAGAATGAGGGAACTTGAGGCGACATTAGGAGTGTCCTCTGTAAGGGATGTACTGTGTGCATATGTATATCTGTGTGTTTATAACTGGATATTGAGTTGAGGAAAAGACACCAATGGGTTGAAAGTTGGACTAAAACTCTTAAGGGCCCTGCCAGCTCTAATGTTACATGACACCCCAACATCAAAAGGATATGTTGGTTGATGAGACGGGTCCTGTCTCCTGACTTGCAAGTTGACGTCAAAGATCCTCAGAGAGTGTTAGAACTCACATTCAGAGCAGGCTGCTTGAGTGATCACCCTTCAGCCATCAAAGTTCTCGCTTTGCAGTTAACTCATTGAAGCCATTTTCTTTCTCAATATGAATCAACAGCCATTTCTTATCATCCCTGTACACATTTTACATCCAACAGCATCTTTTAATCCAAGAAAGATTGTGTTATGAAAGTTTTGTGTGGAGCTGTGATTGCCATCCTTGGAACTGAAGATGCAATCAAAGGAGAGAATGGATGCCTTATAATTCAATGAATGGATGTGCTTCTGTGGTAATTTCCTCGGTAATTACTTGTGTAAACTGTGTGTTTCTGTAATTGAAACTCGACAGTGTGGGGTAATTCATCAAAATCTATAATTTATGGTAGCTTTTCCATCGTGTTTCTGGGATTCTCTGCTTGTCCTCATTAGGATGTTATCCCCTCACCACTACTTCAGTCCATCATAACCATTTAGACGAAGAAGCAAAACATACATTGCATTTGGGAAAAAGGTTCTGATGGGCCAGATGGAAGTTTAAAATCCATTTTCCAAAGGACACAATTGTTATTGTTGTTTGAAATATGTATTTTTTGACAGGCTCTAAGATGTGATTTATGAAATGGTTTTGAAGAGATTGTCTACATCAACTGTCTAGATAATAACACCATTTTTCTCTCATGGTCACCAAGTATTCTGAGTGTCTCACGTACCTTCACAAAAGTCTGAAGAGAGAGGCAGGGACTGAGGCATACCTTTTGGTAGTAGAGGGCATCTGAGCTTTCAGAAGGAAGCTGTGTCTCCTGTCCTGAGAATTGCCATGGGGCAATGGAAAGGGGCAGCTATGGGAGTCCCATTCCAGGCCCATACTCAAGCCACACCAGCAAATACCCAGGAGCTGTCTGTGGTGCTGACAACCACCCTCCTCTCCAGTAGATCACAGATACCAAGCCTTGCGCTGTGTTTAAAGGACCCTAAACTCAAAGAAACTTGAAAGAAACTTTAGAGAAATTTCCATAATCTCACATATTTTAAAGCAAAATATTTGTGTTTCATAGTCAGAATGAAGTGCAGAAAAGGGGGAAAATGTAGAAAACAACAGTTGCTCCTTCCACCACCAAAAGATAATGTACTGTTAGTATTTTGACACAGTTGCTTCTAGTGTATTTTCTCTGCATTGTTGCAGTGTCACTTGATATAATTTTATATAGCATGTATAATCTCTTCATGGCATTCAAAATAATAAAAAATATAAGTTTAAATTGTTTTTCATTCTTTCTAAGGCATAACTTAACAGCAAAATTCATCCAGGTTAGTGCACCATTGCTGAATTTTGCAAATGGGTACCACCACCATAATCAAGCTATAGAACAGCCCCATTGCTACCAAAATTTCCCTCATCAACCTTTTAAGTCAGCCTGTCTCTCCACTGTAGCCACTGATGTATTTTTCTGTTCCTCTAGAAAACATTATTTTAATGACTGCTTAATATCACAACGAGTAGATATGCCATGTTTTTCTGAATGATTTTGTTCTTTAAAACATTTAGTTGATTCTCTTTTTATTATAAGTAATGCTATGATGAACACTTTTTGTGCACACAACTCTTTCAGGATTTTAAATAATTTCCTTACTATGGAATTGCAGAAATGGGATTGATGCATGACAGATTATGAAAGCTTTTAAGTCTGACTCTAGATCCAGACACCAAAATAATACCCTTGATACTGAAAATCCAGAGGGACTATTTATAAGAGCTTTGTAATAGGAGAGAATGTGGAGTAGGTCAACACTGGTGTTGGATACCAGAGATTCTGATTATGCTACTCTTTTTTTCTTTGAAAAATTTTTTAATGTTTTGTTTTATTTTTGAGAGAGAGAAAGAGAGAGAGAGAAGGAGGGGCAAAGAGAGAAGGAGAGACAGAACTTGAAGCAGGCTCCAGGATCCACACTGTCAGCACAGAGTTCAACCTGGGACTCAAACCCACTAACTGTGAGATCATGCCCTGAGCCGAAGTCAGATGCTTAACTGACTGAGCCACCCAGGCGCCCCTGATCATGCCACTCTTGTATTTAGTCTTCATTAACTTATTCATGACCTCAGAAAAAAAAAATGACATTCGTTTTTTGACTTTCAAGGTCTTTTATCATCTGCCCTTTGCCTATTTCTGCTGCCAGATGCTGACTTCTATGTATATGTAGATGTATGATATGCTGTAAATACACCTACTACTGTGAGTCTCTTGAATGTGCCACCTTCTTGCATGATTCCTGTTTTTGAAATGTTTGCCTTCCTTTCCAAGAAACCTCCTTTTCCCTCTAATGTCACCCTTTTATCTGGCTTTTTAAACCACTCTCTGTGCTAATTGTTTTTTTCAACGTTTATTTATTTTTGGGACAGAGAGAGACAGAGCATGAATGGGCGAGGGGCAGAGAGAGAGGGAGACACAGAATCGGAAACAGGCTCCAGGCTCTGAGCCATCAGCCCAGAGCCCGACGCGGGGCTCGAACTCATGGACCATGAGATCGTGACCTGGCTGAAGTCGGACGCTTAACCGACTGCGCCACCCAGGCGCCCCCCACTCTCTGTGCTAAAATGGGCTAGGTGCTCTTGCTCTGTGCTCCTACAGTCTGCTTATCTCTGTGTTAGGACTCATTCATTCATCTACTCAACAATCAAATATTGAGAGTCTACAATGTTCTGGGTTCTGCAGACATGGAAGTAAATGAGAAATACAAAATCCCTGCCAAGTGGGAAATGACATCCTTATGTGGGTGGAGGTGATATTGGAGCAGAGACCTGAGCTATGAAAGAAGCAGCCCCAGGGATATGTAGATAAAAAAAGCTTGAGGCAGATGGCAAAACAAATGCAAAGACCCTGAGGAGTGAATGTGGTTGGCTTTTTTGGGGAGCAGTAAAAAGGCTATGTGGCTGGAGTCTGGTGAGGAAGAAGGAAGTTGTCGGAAATAAGGTTGGAGAGAAAGGTAGGTCCAGGTCGTTTAAGGCGTTGTGGGTTGTGGCACAGAGTATGGCTTTTATTGCAAATATGATGAAGCAATTAGAGCTTTTTTATTAGGAGGGCACTAAGGTAGGAGTTTTAAGGACATCGTTCTGACTTCTGGGTGAAAAAGGGAAAATAATGGAAGAAAAGCTACCCAGTAGGAAGACATGGCAGTCACATAGGCATGAAACACTGGTGGCTTAGGCCAATGGTCAGCATACTTTTTTTTTGTCATGGGCCAAGTGGTAAATATTTTCGGTTTTGTGGGCCAAATGGTTCCTTTCACAACCATACAATTCTGTCATTATAGTATGAAAACAGCCATAGACAATACACACATGAATAAGGGTAGTTGTTTTCTAAGAAAGCTTTATTTATGAAAACAAGATGGTGGGCTGGATTTGGGCCAAGGGCCATCATTTGTTAACCCCTGTCTTATACTAATTCTGATGACAGTAGTGATAAATGATTGGATTAAGCATGCATTCTGGATACGGAGTAGATTTTCTCAGACATATCAAAGTTGTGCTTTTGACCAAAGGGATTTAAGATGCTCATTAGATGTCTACATGAAGAGTTTGAATCCACAGTTGGAGAGGTGGGTAAAGTGTAGAGTACTGTGGAAAGATTGGCTAGCAATATTAGTTGTGGGATTGTCAACATGCAGGTGCCATTTAAAATAATAAGAATGGATGTGGCCATCCAGGGGAAGAGTTTAGACAAGGAAGAGAAGAGAGGAGAGGAGAAGGGAGGAAGGAAAGATGAGTTTAACAATCGCGCCTTGGAGCATTTCAGCATTTAGAAACTGGCATATGAGGAAGATCCAGCAAAAGAGACTGAAGAGGAGCTTCCAGACAAGAAGAGGATGGTATCTTCAGATTCAGATGATATTTTAAGGAGGATGAGTGGCCAACTGTGTTGAAGATGCTGCAGACTCTTGTAAGAGAAGGATCAAGAGCTGATGGTTAATTTTGGCAACAGGGAGGTTATAGGCAATGTTGGTAAATGAAGTGAGTTAGATAAAAGTCAGATGGGTGCAGTTAGAATAAGCCTGGAAGGTGGAGTAATTTGGTGTAAACAGGAAAGAGAAATGGCATGGGGGTTGGGAGATGTGGTGGTAAGAGAAGTGTTCTTAAGAATGACAGTTGCTACAGTGGTACTGTACGCTTATGGGAATGATCCACAAATTGGGAATTGAGAGAATTAATGGTGGGGAGAGAAATGGTAACTGAAGCAGTCAAGTCTATGCAGAAGAAAGAGCCATAGGCTGTCCATTCAGCCTAACATGCAAGTCAGGATTAGTCTGTACAGATGCTTGTAAGTTGGGTGTGGGGGAATGGGACAATGAAGACGTTCTTTGGAATGCTTACAGTTTGTCAGTGAAAGAAGAGAAAAATCGTCCATTTGCCAAGGATGGGAGAAGAGGCATTGAGGGTTGGGGAAAAGTTTTCCTCCTGGGAAACTAAAGAGGCCAACTTTCCAGGGAAACACAGTAAGATTTTGTCACAGGACTGTGGCCATTAGGGTAAAATGAGGTCGGTGAGATGGGTGTGTGTTTCTCCAATCATACTGAGCTGCTAGGTTGCAGGCACAGAAGAGGTAAAGTACTGGTTTAACCTGGGCTTGGCTTGGCTAGGGAAGCAAAAGAGAGGGCAGAGGAGGGAGAAGAGTTAAGGGTGTCCCCAAGTGATATGGTTTAGTGTCTGACCATACACATAAACTGTGTGAAGAAGAAAGTGAGACCAGAAAAAAGATAATCAGTAATGAGATGGTGATGGAGAACCATGGAGTAGAGCCCTCCGTGGTGGTGGATTATTGGATTAGAGGGTCCCACAAGGGGTGAGCTGGAAGGATAAGGTGTGCTCAGAGAATATATTCCTTAAGTTAGAGGTCTTAGCTCTGGTGCATTCAGAATTCTAGGGTGCATCCATACAGATGTGTAGCTGAGGTGAGGAAGAAGATTTATGGAAGTAGGGTGGCCAAGGACCCAAGAAACTAGTTCCTGGGATGGATAACTGGGTGGGTAATTTGAGTGGGTATTGGAGTCACAAGGAAAGGTAACGGGAATAATGGTGGACAGGAAGACAGTGATGCAGTTGCTAAAATCTTCAGCAGGTGAGAATAACCATGAGGTCAGCTGAAGACTAAAAAGAAGGGGCTCTGAGGGTCAAGGTTTGGTGTGAACTTCGAAAGAGCTGAAATTTCAGAAGGAGAACAAATGTCTGGGAAACAGTCATGTGTAGCAAGAATGCTTTCTCACCTTTTGACATGTGAGAAAAAAATCGTCAATCTCAGGGACACTTGGGTGGCTCAGTCGGTTAAGTGTCCGCCTCTTGATTTTGGCTTGAGTCATGATATCATGGTTCGTGAGTTCGAGCCCCGGGTTGGGCTTTGTGCTGTCAGCTTGGGATTCTCTCTCTGCCCCCCCTCAAAATAAATAAATAAATATTTTTTAAAAAGTGATCAATCTCAAAGGGTAGTCATATTTTGGCCAGCATATGTATATCGTATTACTCTTTTATGTTGACAAGAAAACTGAGGTTCAGTGAGATTAGGCAACTTGCCTAAGGCCATAAGGCAGCTTGAACTTGAGCCCACATCTGCCTATTCCAGAACCTGTGCTCTGGCTTGGTGCCATTTGTGAATCTGAATATCACACTGTCTTTCATTTTGGCAGGTGTTACCCTTCTGCCCTGGCCACATAGCTTGCTCCCTCTAAGGTTGCCCCCTGAGGTTACTCAGAAAGTTCTTGGCATTTGAAGCCTTGTCCAGGGCTGAGCTTGACTGAGAATCCTTGAATGTTGTCCTCAGGGTTAATGACCTGTATAGGGAATTCACCCTTGACTTTTCCTCCCTTCCAGATTCTATTCAGAGCAGGGACAAGTTGGTAATGACAGCTGGTTTTCATTCTCTTGGTGCTGACAGGGAGATAATGAGTCAAATTGGCCTTGGTTATGAAATGAAGCCCTGGAAGGGAATTATCATCAGACTCCTTGGTGGGGAGAGCAGAGAAAGGGATTTAAATTAAAGCGGTAACTGCCGACTTGGTTGGCATTCAGACAGTCTCTTTAAGTCTTTCTTCCTCTCCATGTCGTCATTAAATGAGACAAATCAGGCAACTGGTAAATGGGAGGAAGGTAGGTAGATGCTCAGACCCTGTGATAGTTAATCTGTAATAGCTCTCATTTCAGTTCTGAGCCATGCACTGAACATGAAGCATTCTCTGCGATCCTCACTGCAATCCTTCAAGGTGGGGGGACTTCCACCTGCCCTTTGTACAGGATGGCAACTGAGTCACAGTCTGATATTACTTGAGGTCTCACATACATCTCTCTGAAATCTTCCCCTTCTCCGTCTCATGATGTTCACTCTCTAGGGACCCTATTCATTTGCCTTGAATTTGTTTTGTTTTGTTTTTTTTTAGAAGCTGGAAGGAAGAAGGGAGGCCAAATCAGGAGGTGAAATGAAATTTCCTTGTGGTCTTTCTCTCCTCTGTATCATGGACTCTAGTGCGTGGCTGCCTGGGTTAAAATATTGCCTCTGTCACCTACCATCTGTGTGACCTCAGGGAAATCACTCAGTCTCTCTGAAACTCATTTTCTCTATCCATAAAATTGGGATCATTATGACATCTATCTCATGATGTTGTCATGAGGATTAAATAATTTAAGTACGTTAATCCTTTAAAAACGTGTCTGGCACATAGGAAGTGTTAGCTATTATTTTTCTAGTTGCTGCTGTTGTTTCTATTATTGTTAGCTAGTAATGATGATAATGATCACGTTGGCATCAGTAAGGGCTGATCTTTTGTTCTGCCCATTTTGGGATGTCAGGGTTGACTGTGACACATGATTTACGTGGAATATCTTAATTAACTCTCATAGTTTAGGATACTTTTGGAGGCAAGCAACAAATTGCACTTCCAGCTGGCTTAAATTGTATGTCACTAAGTGCTGCCTGTAACGGGAAACTCACAAGTATGGCAGGCTTCAACATGGGTTGATTCAAAGGGTGAACAATGATACAAGGATCCAGGCTCTTTCGAGCTTTCTTCTGTGCTTGCCTCAGTGTTGGCTTCACCCATAGGCTGGTCACAAGACGGTTGAAGTTACAGTCTTCATGTCTAGACCAGAAAACAGCCAGGAATGGAAGAGGGGGAGACTGTCCTCAGAAAGGGGAGATTTTTCCCAGAAGTCTCCAGCGATTTGCTCTGGTCTCACCCACATTTTGTCACATGCCCATTCCGAGTCCATCAGGAGAATAGGATTTCCTCCACAACAACCAGGGCAACTTTGGAGCGAGGCTGAAATCAGCCCTTCAGAAGCATGGAGAAATCATGGTACCTGAAGAAAACCATCTGTCTGTGAGGAAGAAAGAAAGGGCGATAGATTTGGGTGGGCAAAATTAGGGTCTACTCTATATAGGTACTGTTATTCCTCTTGAATATAGAAGGAAACTGAAGGTCTGAAAGGTTAAGTAATTTCACATGGTCATCGTTATCAAAAGTGGAACTTGAACTCAATTATGTATGACCCTAAAATGTATGTGCTTTAGGGCCACACTAAAGCTTTATGGGGTATGGAGAGGAGGTGTGACCATTTTTATTGAGCATGTCCATGTGCTGGGCACTATGGCGACACTTCATGAGAATCTTACTGAATTCCTTTAGCCAACAGTGAACGAGGCATTTTAGTTCCATTTAATGGGGGTGTGGTAAACTGAGGTTAAAACAGGGGATGAGGCTTATTGCAGGCCACTAGTCTAAGTAAAAAAAACAAACAACAACAACAAAAAAAAACCCAAAAATTGAGTCCATGTCTGTCTGGCTCCAAAGCCCAAACTTTTCCTCTGACCCCAAAATAACTGAATACCATTCTCACATTCTTCTATTATATGGGATTCATATGAAGAAAATCCACACTTTTAATGAGGATCCTGATGAATTTCAGTTCAATGACCCAGTTTTTTTCCCAATGTTTCTTTTAGAATCAGGTACTTTCCAAATACATGCCCCAATGAGCTTCTCTCTCTTTTTGCCCTCTGAGCTCTGTGACCTCTTCTTTCCACCTGCTTCACTGCAAACTTGTAGGATAAAATATTTTCATTGTGTGCTCCAATACCCTCTGTGATGTTTGGGGCCAGGAGTGTGGGAATGGCCCCCTTGGCTTGCCTCCTCTACTGCCTCAGTTGTGAGGAAGGGGAGAAGTAAGTAGACTGTGATCGCATGAAACCTAGGTCACACTCAGATCTTGGGTGGCAAGCCCTCAGAAGTTTCTGCTCTTTGTTCTCTTAAGATCCCTTTTAGTTTAAAGACAGGGAAAGGAATTCTGGTTAGTTGAGGGGCCAGGAAGTAGATTAATATTTAATTTTAACAATGTCCACATGAAATCTTGGTATCCTTTGTAGAGGTGAAAAACCTGTGGTTTGCAAAGACAAAATAACTACCCAAGATAACACAGGTGAGGGAGGGTCTGACTCTAAATATTTCATTTTTCTCTTGTGCTTCCTGGACTGTAAATTCCTATAGAGGCATCTGGCAGAGTCCTATACTTCTTTGCATCCTTCTTCTATATCCTATGCATAGTCATATTAATTTATTTTGGTTGCAGGTAACAGAAACCCACTCAGACTAGCAGAAGCAAGATGAAGTAATTTTAAGGGTACTGATATATTACAGAGCATAAGAGCAGGCCTATGTCTCAGTAGAAAATGGGAATAATCAGGTCTTAAATGCCAGTCGACTTTCCCTCCATTATATGAGATTCCCTAAATGTTTGCTACCATCTTCTTGTTCACTGGATAACAGTTTCCTTTAGTTTTACACACACACACACACATACACACACACACACACACACACACACACACACACACACACTGCTGGTGCCTCTAGTTTACATGTGACTAGATTATTCATGCAGAAGCCCTTTCTTCTCTCTCTCTCTCCCTCCCCCCTCCCCCTCCCCCTCCTCCTCCCCCTCTCCCTCTCCCTGTGCATTTCAACCCATTCTAAATTCTATGCTTTCAGGGAAGGGATTACTTGGCAAGGCTAAGTTTTATACCTAACCTTAGACCAGTCATCTGTACCTAAAAGCTGGGAGTAAAGTTGTAGCAAAATGGTGGCTCCCCTTGTAACTTCACGGGTAAGAGGGAGGGGGATGTGATCTCAGAAAAATGTGAGTGGGTGAGTTTAGAAATTGTAGTTGTACTGGATAGACAACCTAATGGTTATCTTTTATAATAAATATTATAATAGTATATACTCAATGAGAAGATTGAGTAAGTAAAACATGGAGAAGAATTCCTGTTCAAGTAAAAACTTTATAAATGTGCAGGTCATAGAGTTGGTCACTCAACAGTGTGGATTTATTCCCTGCTTGGAGTCTTGAGGTGAAAACCAGATTGAGTTGCCATTTGGAAAGGAGAAAAAGTCAGTGTCTCAGGGGGACATGAGTAAAAGGCCATGGAGTTTTTAGAACTAAAATTGGTGCACACTTATCTCTAAGGCAGAGGTCCTTTGGCTACAGGGAGGCTCAAAGTATTTGCAGATTTTTTTCTCCTTCACTTAAGATTGTGTTCTTAACCAGGGATGCATGTATGGATTTTCTTTTTTTTCCCGCAGAATTTATCTCAACTACTTTTGCTTTGAAAATCCTGATGCATAGATCCCACCTCCAGGGATTCTAACTCATTTGGTCTGGGGTGGAGCACATGCCATCTTTTTTCAAAAAGCTTCCAAGGTGAGTCTAATGCACACAGAAGGGAGAGCTGCTGATTTAATGTAAGAAGCAGTTGCCTAAGTTCCTGAACATATTCCCAGAAGACACCAAGACCAACACTAAGCCATGTCATCACAGGCAGGCAGTGAAGGTGTCGTCTGCCCCAGGCAGACATTGGCAAAGCTCTAAAGTCATGTCTTCTCCAGGAAGGGCTGCGCTGAATCCACTGATGGGCCTCTTCTGGAATAAGACAGGTTTCTGATAATTACAAGAGAAATAACTGAAACTCAGGTGGATCTTGTTAGTGTCAAGAACACTCCTACTGGCTCCAATTTACTCTGCCCTTTTAATTCATCATCTCCCTTTTGAAATGCTATTATAGCATATTAGGAAAAGCACTTGAGACCCAGGGTGATGGGCTAACAGTTTCAAGTGGCTGTTCCTGATATCCAGCCAGATTTCAAGAATGGAAGGAGAATACACACGTGCTGCATTCGCTCACTCCAGGGAAGGCCACTCCGGTGTCGCCATTTGTTCACTTTCTAGATGGTTCCAACTGCCCGGCCTAGACAAAGTTGATAAAATCACCTTGAATCTATACACTTTGCAACCTACCAACCTCCCTCACAAATGTCTCCATGTTCCCAGAGGACGATAGCATGAACCAGAGGAGGTATATAAGATGATTTTAAGTGGTACATGGAGATTTTTAATAGTTATCTTAATGCATATTAGGAGAATGTGATTTCACAGATACCATTTCATATAATAAAGTAGATGATTAAGGTTTTTTTTTTCCCTCCCCCTTTCAGTGAGCTGGTTTAAAGGGAAATGTTGATTTCAACTGGTAGGTAGATAGGTAAGAAGTTATGATGTGCTTTGAGGATGATTAAAGTTGGGGGAACACTTAGTTTGAGACATCACCAACAACCTAGGGTAGATACTTGTCATTTGTTCTGAGCTGCATTTTATGGGGTAAGGAAACTGGGGGCTTTGAGAGCTTAAATGATTCAATGAATTTTTTTTTATAGGCTTATATCCAGGCCAGGCTTCTTTCCACCACGTGACTCTTCTACAGAGAGGCAGTGTTTAAGCCATAACCTTTGTTTTTCTAGCAGGTGAGGAAGGGTCTTTCAGAGTCATCTAACCATCCCTCCATTGTACCTTTCCAGGATTAGTGATGCATGTGGCTCTGCATACATAACAGAGTGGACTAATTCAGTGGTTCTCTAAGGGTAGTTCTTGGGCCAGCACCTTGAACCAATTAGAAATGCAAATTCTTAGACCCTTTCTAGAACCACTGAGGCAGAAACTTAAGAGATGGTACCCAGAAATCTCAAGCCTGTAGGGTGATTCTGATGTACATGAAAGCTAGGTAACTGTACCGTACTTCTCATTTGGGGGTGATTGTCTCCCCCAGGAGACATTTAGCAGGGTCTGGAGACATTTTTGGATGTCCCAGCTGGGGCAGAGGGTGCTGTGGGCATCTAGTGAGTAGAGGTCAGTGTTGCTGCTAAACATCCCGTAATGCCCAGGAAATTCTACCAATGAGGAATTACCTATCCCAAATCATCAATAGTGCTGTGACTGAGAAACTTTACACCTGACTAATCGATCTTGGCCTGATTGTCATCATGGTTAGGCCAATGGAGCTATGCTTGAGAGACCAAAAGTGTCTTAACACCATGACGTATTTGGCCTCTGGTTGACTAGCCTGACTTCGATTTGCCAATACCCAGGGATCTTCTTCAGGCTCCCCATGGCCTTACTAATGATACGTGAAATGGATATCAAATTGTTGCCAGAGTTGGTGGTGGCGTCTAGCTCAAGAAACCAGGGCATCCTGAGCCAACTGTGTGGGGCTTATATTTGGTGCACACTGCCTTGTATCTCTCAACACCAGGACTTCAAACTCTCTGCCAGATGCTAAGATTCCAACTCTCCTGCACATCTAGTTCTTTGTTAATGCGGCAGTATAGCGTCATGGTCAACAACACCATTTGGGGAGTGGTATTTTAATGTCACCGTTTCTTAGCAGTGTGATGTGAGGCACACTCCTCAGTTTCCTGAGCCTCAGTTTCCCCATCTGGAAGAGAAGAGTGACAACAATAGTAGTACTTTCCTCTTAGCATTTTAGGAGGATCAAATTGGACGATGCCTGTCAAACTCTTAGAATAGTCCCAGACCCATAGAAAATGCGGGCCCCCACTGCTAGCTGTAATTATTATGAATATTCTGTACTGCTTCTTTAAGTCTTTCTTCTTTAAAATGGCAAGTTTGCCCCTTCCGTTCTCAGTAGGAATGCCTCATGCTCACCTTTTTGGGCTCATGCCAGCTCTGGTCTCCTCTGTCTCACCTCTAATACGCCCAGCAATGAATTGCATCAAACATACCCTGCTTCTTAGACTTTCCCGTGGCTCTGGAAGTTTGGTGTCATTACCAATGGGGATGGGACGGTCGTCTGGCACTATGCTAGCTGCCCCAAATCTCAAGGAATGCATTTTGAATGATGGGTTATCAGCCTCAAGGAAGATATTTTTCAGGCAAGGGATGGCTTTGCCCCTCACGGGCAGGCTCTTACTGCAGCTTTCATAAGGTCAGCCTAGCCCCAGTTAATATGGCTTTCAAAATAATAAAGGGAAGAATAAAAATGTGTCTCCTTTCATTAACGTCTGACCCTTGCCTGCATATTAGAATACGTATAAATCAGCACCACATAGAAAGATGGCTGGCCTCCAGGTCAAGCTAGGTACAAGGGAGGGGAGTGGGGCTCCTCATTAATGGTCCAGGAAGCAAATGGGGTCAACATCATTAATAGTAGAGCATCTCCAATTTATCTTCAGATGATCAAACTGCTGAGGGAGGGGCCGGTGGGGAAAGCTCTGAACGTATCATTAGGATAAAAACTGTTCAAAGTTCTTTTCCTTTTATGTAGCTTCAGAAATATGCCAAAGGTCTCTCAGGAGGCTCCCAGATCATACCTGATGCTCCAAATTCTCTTTCTGGCTTTGCATTTGAGCATCACAATGGGAAATGTCCTTTTTGTCAAAATGAAAAAAAAAAAAAAGGAGAAACCTCACACCGATACTGATACAGACCTCTAGCTAACCCTCATCTCATAGGCAATTATTGGAAAGCAGTTTGAGCAGTTGTCAGATTCCAAGGCTGGGTAAGAAGAGAGTCAGGGGGGTTCAAACATTAGGGGAGTTCCTGTCGGGTTTGTTGCTGTTTCAGGCCTCTGCTTCAGGGCCACAGAGCATTTCCTGGGGTTTGTGTGGGCTTCATGTAAAAATAATAAAGTCAACAGCTAGCCTCCCTCCTTCAGAGGGAGTTATTTCTTGAATGTTTTTTTATGAGCTGCCCTAGGAGGAGAGCACTGATGGATGGAGGCTTCCATTTCAAAGGTTTGTTTCGTTTTTCAGGGAGAGGTGATATTTTGGTGATTCATCCCAATAACAGTTGTAGAGAGAAATCTGCTAAAGGTTAAAAGCATTATGGGGCGCCTGGGTGGCTTGGTCGGTTAAGCGTCCGACTTCGGCTCAGGTCATGACCTTACCGTCCGTGAGTTCGAGCCCCGCGTCGGGCTCTGTGCTGACAGCTCAGAGCCTGGAGCC
>NW_024412453.1:8572187-8630868 GCF_014898765.1 Herpailurus yagouaroundi
TTGGCCATACGTTTGTGGGTCTAGTTCTGGGGTTTCTATTCTATTCCATTGGTCTATGTGTCTGTTTTTGTGCCAACTTTTCATATTTTTTTAAAGTGTTTTTTGTGTTTGGATTTTATTAGCATTTAAAGAACTCCGTGTGACTTCAAACCAAGACACGAGCCCCCTCCCTCTGCCCCTAATCTTTTCTTGGCTCTTCTGCTGAAGAATTTGTCATCATAACAATGGGCTTTAGGAATTTTCTCTTCCCCAGGACGTTTGGGTGGCCCCATTGTACCGCATCAATGATAGGGGCATCTCCAGTTGTGTTTATCCACATGTGATAGCATGTATCCATGTCTGCTCACTGATCAAGTTCCACAACTTGTTGAGGTAGACATAACCTCAGTGGTTCTGAAGTGGGCAGAAATTCTGGGGTTCTTTTAAGTAGCAAGGCCTCACACTAACCTTGCCAAAGTAACCTGGCTGGTATTTGTCAAAGTTGACCCTGTGTTGATGTCTGCCACTAACACTACTCTGGCCTCCTGGGTGCTTCTGGTGCTTATAGAGATGGCCATCACCATGGCTTCCACGGCCCTGGAGTTTGGGGTCTTCTTCAGTCTGGATGGTATGTCCGTGACCGACATAAATGAGATACTACTATTTCTGAAGCCGTAACAGTGGATGGATGAGTGGGTGGGTGTCATAGCTCAGAGAAACAAAGACAGCTAGGGTTCTCGAGGTACAGCTTATGAGGAATTGGCACTTAGTGCAAAGGTTGAAGGCGTGATGTGAATTTGGCCAGGGACTTTCATGTTTAGAAACACTGCTTGAAGTCCACACCGTATGCCCTTTGCCAGTTGGGTTGTGAACGTACTTCTCTATCATCTGACTCTCAGCCATTACCAGTTAATGATGGAGGTACCCATGACCATGCTTCAACTAATGCTCCAACCACAATAAATTTTAAAAAATTATTAAGGGTTTACTAGGTCATAAATGGGTTCATTCTTTTAAGATATCTTTGATTATTTTCTGCCACTGACACTCCATTTCTTTTGTTCTTAATACTCATCAGATGTTCTACTCACATCTTGGTTTGTTCGGGTAATAGGGTATTAATTTGAAAAGTTTATGGAGACATTTCTTTTCAACCTTTTTTGTGGTAAATCGTGTCCTTAGGAGAGAGCTTTGGAGTATTACAGAACAAACGTCCCACCTTGGGAAAGAGAAGTGTGTGGAACAGAAAGCACCATTTTGAGGAGGAAGTAGGTGAAGGCCCATTCCTGCTGTTTTGGGTGAGGCAGGAAGGAACAGATTAGCAACTCAATGGAGCAGATGGTGAGACCACTCTGGGCTAAAGTGGAGGGAGGGGAAACCATCAGGATAGGTGAAAATCGAAGAGGGTTTTTCCTTTCTTGTTTCCTATGAGGGGTGGGAGAAGAGAGGGATTTATGAGATGTCCCCTACATCAACATGGGTGGCTACTTCAGAACGTCGGCAGAGGCATGCTGTGGTTAGCGTTAAGAGTCTGAGACAACATCCTAAGCCTCCCTTCACTCTTGTGGGGGCTGGAAAAAGCCAGAATTTCTTCTGAATTCCTGAGGGATACAGATGTTAAGTCTGAGAATGACTAAGGGAGCTTGCCTTAGGGGTTCCTGCTCCAAAGGCAAATGATCATGGTAGGGTGCTGCAGGGTGGCCACCTGGCCCTGGGGTTGAAAGAGTGGAATATGCAGCTTGAGAAGAAACACGGATGGACCTATCACAGGCCTTGTCTGGGCTGGGAGGACAGAGGCCTCATGGCAGTCACTGGCTTCCACACTGCCCACTACCAAGCAGGGTGCCCAGAAACCAGGCAGCAAGGGACATCGCCATGGAGACCAGAGGAGCATGGATTCAGTGGATGGGCTTGAGTGGATAGATCCGAGGCCCCTCCCTTCCCTGCTCCCTGCTCCCCACTCAATACCCAAAGGAGAGAAAGCATAAAGAAAGGGAGAAGGAAATCAGGAGAGGCTGGCTTACCTTGAGAGATGATTTGAAGTATTGCATCAGACTGAGTAAACTTGCCTAAATTAGATTTGTGTTTTACCCCCACTACTCCTCAGGATGAGGATTTGTGAAGGTTATTGGGTTAATTCAGGAAATATAAATGATGCATTTTCTTGGAAATCTGAGTACAATGTGCATACTCACCACCCTACTCTTATTAGTTTCCTGGACCATCGCAACAAATCACCACAGACTGAGTGGTTCAAAATAACAGAAATTTATACTCTCATGGTGCAGGAGGCCAGAAGTCTGAAATCAAAGTGTCAAGAGGGTTTATTCCTTCTAGAGCCTCTGAGGAACCTTCCGGTGGTTATCAGCCATCCTGGGTGTTTCTTGACATGTAGACGTAGCACTCCAAACTCAGCTCAGGGTTCTGTGTGTGTCTCTTTATCTCTTCATCTTTTCTTGTAAAGATATCAGGTGTTGGATTCAGGGCCCACCCTAATTCATCATGACCTCATCTTAAATAATTTTATGTGAAAAGACCCTCTTTCCAAACATTCTGAGGATCGGGGAAGACATGATTGTTTGGGGATGCCATTCAGCACACTACAGCAACAGTATTTTTTTTTTATTTTTTTAAGCTTATTTATTTATTTTGAGAGACAGAGCATATGAGTGGGGGAGGAGCAAAGAGAGAGAGACAGAGAGAGAATCCCAAGCCAGCTCTGTTCTGTCAGCACAGAGCCCGATGTGGGGCTTGAACTCATGAACTAAGGGAGTCAAAATCAAGAGTCAGAGTCTTAACCAACTGAGCCACTCAGGTGCCCCAGTACTACTTACTTATTTCTCTTTCACTACCTCCCTCTATGAGGACAGTGACCAGGTTGGTTTAATTTACCATATTTGGTCCCTCACACAGAGCATGTTCCTAGCTTGTGTTTATTCACTTAGTGAAAAAATGGATACACTCAACCAGTTACAACTTTGGCTCCTTCCCTATAATCCTCCCACCCATCCTAGACATACCTCTTTAATCCATCTTGGGGAAGACACTTCCTCTGCCCCCATTACCTGGGACCTGTATTCCCAACTTCCTCCCCTCCCTTGCAGGGGATTTCTCCAGTAATATGGCATTAATCTTATGAGCAATTTTCCCAAATTTGTTCCCTTCTGCTTCTAAATAGAGGGTGGTTACTGAACCTTCATTCTGCCCCCCCCCCCCCCCCAGCATTTGTCAAGAAGGAGAGGATTCCTGCCTCTGTGCAAACACAGAGGACATTTATTCCTTGCCTTGCATGGCTTGCAAAGGCTCAAGCTCTGTCCACCCTTCCCTGACCCTCCATTAGCTCTGCTGTTTATCTCAGTTGAGGATTAGCCTGGGCAAGACACCTCTTCTGTAGGAGAGAATGTCTCCATGCAGAATTTTGGAGGGCTTTTGATCAGCATGCCATGTAATTAGAAGATAAAATAGGTCACAGGCAACTGATGGAAAACGAAAAAAAAAATAGGTTTTTCGGTAGTCAGAGGCATTGTCCTTCATTTATTGTATGACAGTGGTTACTTCTTATGGGCTATTTTGATGTATGCTTGCAACAAAAGAGATTACCTAGACATCCTTGGTCAGATATTTAGGACCTGCAGACTAAATTCAATTCAGAAGCCAAAAGTGCTCTCAAAAATGTAGTGCCCCCAAGAAATTACATTTTTTCCTATAACAATTACACTCCTACCCCAGATCTACATGTGGTCAAATTAGATCCTTCTCCCATCTCCAACTTTGCCAGTCTACTCTAAGCCACCTCTCTCTAAAATGCTCCTACCTTGGGGCACCTGGGTGGCTTAATCGGTTAAGCATCCCACCTCAGCCCAGGTCATGATCTTATGGTTCATGAGTTCAAGCCCCGTGTCGGGCTCTGTGCTGACATCTCGGAGCCTGGAGCCTACTTCAGATTCTCTGTCTCCCTCTCTCTCTGCCCCTCCCCCACTCATGCTCACACTCCGTCTCTGTCAAAAATAAACAAACTTAAAAAATAAAAACAAATAAAAAAATTTAAAATTTAAAATGCTCCTACCTTATACAAAAACAAAATGCTCCTGCTTTTCCTAAACCCAAGGGTGAAGCTCAGATCGTGGAATCACACAGACCCAATTGTACACCATATTGTATGTCTTCAACCAATGCTCTCAGGCTATGCTGCATGTTAGAATTACCTGTATAGCTTCAAATCTCTGATACCCAAGCCTCACCCCAGAACAGTGAAATCACAACCTTTGGGGGTCAGGATCTGGGCATCAGTGTTTCTTAGAATTCCCCAGGCAGTTATAAGGTGCATCCACATGTCAGAACTGCAACCTTGGACAAGTCATTTGTCTTCCTAAGTCATTTTGCTTTTCCGTAAACAGAGGTAATTTCTATTCTCATAGAGTTTTTGTGAGGAGCAAATGGCAATTTGTGAAACACGGCTTAGCACAGTGCCTGGCATTTACTAATCTCTCAGTATATGATAGCTGTTTCTATTTTTAGTCTGGTATTTTTTCTCAAAAGGTTTCTTATGTCTTCTTTCCAAAATAAGATGGTAAATTCTTCCTCAGAGACTTCCTAATACATTTTGTTCCCAATTAACTAATTAAACAAGTGTTTATTATGGTACATTTCTATATGAAATACTATAGGGAGGAGAGTTTAAAATTAGATAAGACAAGGCTACTTACCATCAAAAGCTCAACACATAACAGGGGAAGATGATGTGATATACATGTCTCTAACACAAAGCGTACTTCAGGCTGAGCTTGTTAATATACATACTCATGAATGCAGTGGACGAGAGCACAGTTGATTGTGGTTGGGGTGCTTGGAAGGCTTCCTAGAGCCTGAACTAACTGGGTTTCATCGACTGAGTAAATCTGAGATGGACATCGCAGCGCCAGGCAGACAACATACAGGGAGAAAGAACAGCTTTTGTAAAGACAAAGGGGGTGGAGAACATAGGATGTTTCCCCAGAAAAGCAAGTAATTCGGGTCTCAAGAGTGCATTCTACAAGGGACCACTATGGTGGAAAAGAATATAAGGTAGCCAGAGGCAATTTATAGATTGATTGCCTGGAAACCCAAAGTAAAGAGTTTGGACTTTTTTGGTGGGGGGAGGGCGTTTACTAGTTGGGGGCACAGGGTGTTGGTTGGTAGGATCTTCTTCTTGGGGTTGAGTTGTACAAATAAAGAACCATTTTGCCTGCAGCATCCCATGAGACCCAACCACATGTGGTCCATTAGAAAGCCTAGCACAAAAGGATACACAATCCCCCACATGTGTCCGGGGTAGACACTGTCAAAATATGGTCCACCGACCAGCAGCATCAACATCTCCTCGGGGCCTTTTAGAAATGCACAATCTTAGACTCTCCCCCAGACCTAGTAAATGTAAGTCTGAATTTTAGCAAGATTCTCAGGGATTCATATGCGCATTAACATTTGAGAAATATGCACATTAAACAGTCGAGAAACATCGGGCTAGGCTCTGTGCACCATCTTCCCCAGTCTCCATGCATCCAAGCCCTCCTCTTATCACCATAACAACTTGCATCCCGTAATAATCAATAAGGATGTTAGCAGAAAGGACAAAAGAGGCAAGTTAGCAAATATAACCTTTACACCCAATTTAGAAATGTTTTTGTTTCCGGGAGTCTCTTGAGGGGATACCAATTTCTTCTTTTGGGCACACCTCATGTTTTAACGTATAATAATGACTTACTAACACTGGAGAAGTTACCAGTAGATGTGGACACTGTGTTGTGGCCAGTGACCTGATTCAGATGCCTACATGTGTTTTCCAAAGTACACCAGAAATGCTAAGGGTGCATAAATCATAATAGTCATATCCTCCTCTGACTGCCTGAAATCTTTTTAAAATTTTTTCATTTTTTTTAATTCAAATACAGTTCATGTGCATTTATTTTATTTTATTTTTCATGAAGTTTCTAAATTTTAATTCCAGGATAGTTAACATACAGTGTTATATTCATTTCAGGTGTACAGTATAGTGATTCACCAATTCTATACATCATGCCTGAAATCTTGATTGCCAGCAGAGAGTATTTTAAGTTATGCTCTATTAGAAAGAGTTATACAAATAACTTTCCTGAGGTGAAATTAGTATGGGCAATATCGTATATTTTCTTTCCTCTTAGAGATCGATAAGACATGCTAACATAGTTCAGATTCTCTGGTGTCCTATAGGAAATAAGCCCACTTAATTTACTGTTCCCACTATGTTCTACCACAGAACACACTTAATAGATGCATTAATCTCTCATGGAATGGAGTTAGAGAAATTCATCTCTAGGAGGGAAAGGAATGAACAATATCAGGAGGCATAAAATGAACCACTAGAAATGTGCTATTCATACAGAAACAGAGGCAGAGAGGGAATTGGGCTGAGATAGAAGTGAAATCCATTGGCTTCAGACTTCTGTCAGAAAGTATTCAATTTATCCTGATCAATTCCAATTAACTAAACACCTTTGTAAGCCTCTCTAAAGTTCTGAATATATTGTTGGTAAACGGGGAAAAAAAGTAACCCATTTCACAGAGCAATATATACCTTCCATGAGAGGTCAAAGGCTTTCTTGTTACACATACCTGTGACCCTGGGTGAGTTCTCCAGTTGTATAAGACTTTGTTTTCTCATCTCTAAAATGTGGATAATGATATCCACAAAACAGGCTTTTATGAGTGTTATTCGTTTTGATTTACTAACCAATTATATTTTAAGGAAATTTAAATGTAAGAAAAAAATCCTATATATATATGTAACAGTGTATATTATATATATACACACACACACACACACACACATAGGATTTTTTTCTCACATTTTAAGTGTATGTATGCATATATATATGCTGTTATATGTATATATATAATTTTTAAATTTATATGTGTGTATATGTGTGTGTATATACACACACACATATATGTACATACATATACATATATATACATACATATATATATATACACACACACACACACACACACACACACACACAGACACATACACACATGTATACTGTTACCATTTCTAGGGCTCTGCATTTTTTCATGTAGCCCCAGACTTTTATATGAAATCAAGATATTCTCACCAGGTATAGAATTCTGGATCAACAGGGTGTTTGTTGTTTGTTTGTTTGCTTGTTTGTTTGTTTTAGTACTTTAAAGATATTGCTTATTGTCTTCCTGTTTGAATTGTTTCTTATGAAAATATTGTCACTTTCCTCTACTTCTTTGTATGCAATATGCCTTTTTTCTCTAGCTACTTTTGTGATTTTCTCTTTAACACCTGTTTTGAGCAATTTGATTATCACATGTCCTGATGTAGTTTTATTCATGCTTCTTGCATTTTTGGGTTTGGTGAGTTTGGGGATCACGGAGATTGTAGTTTTCATGACATTTAGAAAAATTTTACTCATTATTTCTTCAATTATTTTTTTCTGTCCCCTACTCTTTGGGGTCTCTAATTATGTATACATTAGGCCAGATGAAGTTGATCACAGTTCACTAATGTTCTATTTGTTTTTATTCTTTTTTTTTCCCTCTGTATTTCACTTTGAAAAGTTTCTACTGGTATATCTTCAAATCTACAATTCTTTTGCAATGTCTAATCTTCTGTTGATTTCCTGCTGTGTAATTTTCATCTCTGGAAGTTACCTTTTGGTCTTTTATATGTCTTCCATGTCTCTACTTAGCATGCTCAATCTTTCTTCTACATTCTTGCACATATGGGATCTAGTTATAACTGTTTTAATATCCTTATCTAATTGATTATATCATATGTGTCATCTCGGCGAAATAAGTGTTTTGATTAATTTGTTATTGTTCTTATTATGGATCATATTTTCCTGCCTCTGTGAATGCCTGGTAATTTCCATTTAGATGCCAGACATTGTGATTTCTCCCAGTTAGGTGTTGGATAACTTTGTGTTTCTATAAATATTCCTGAGCTTTGTTCTAGGATGCAGTTAAATCACTTCAGAACATTTTGATACTTTTGAGACTTGCCTTTCAGACTTTTTAAGGGGAATCTGAGCAGTCTTTGGTCTAGGGCTCATTTTCCCCTATTACCAAGGCAATATCCTTTTGTGTACTTTACCCAGTGCTCTGCAAAAGATGAGGTTTTCCATTCTCATTGTCAGGGATAGGCACTTGTCCTGGCTCTTTGTTCCCTGGGGATTATTCCCTCTGCGATTTTCAAGGGGTTCTTTCCCTAGATTTGGTACTTTTCTTACACTTACATGCTGATTGGTACTCAGCCTAAGATTTGAGAGGGATCTTCTCCAGATTTCTCTGTCTGCTATCCTCTACTCTCCGGGACTCTTCCCTGTGAACTCTTATCACCTTGGTCTCTGTGAATTTCCAGCTCCATCTCAACTCAGAGAGAACACTGGATTTTGCCTGAGTTCCCCTCTCTTCAACGTGGCTTGAAAACTCTCTCTATTAATTAGTTGGGATAATTTGTGCGTTGGATCTGCTTGGGTCTCTTTCTTTTAGGGATCACTGTTTTGACTGCCTGAAGTCCAATATGTAAAAACAGATGTTTCGTTTATTACACCCAGATTTTTAGTTGTTTTATGTAGAAAGATAAATATGGTCCCTTTTACTTCACCTTGGTTGCAAGCAAGATTCTATCAGGAGGTTTCCATTCAAGCATATTTGTGGAAAATGCTGGATTCAGGCAGACAATAAACAATATTCATTTATTTCTCTTTATGGTATAATTTATGATCTTCAGCTTAGGTCTCCTTTGTTTATTCTAGATATTTTTGCTTTCTTGCACGAAATAATGTTTCAAATATCACAACTAGGTGTGAATTCCCCATGTTTAGCAATAGGGTCTCCTATCCATGATGTATTTCCCCAAAAGAAGTACAGATCTGATTTCAGTTTATAAATGGCTTTTCAGAGGGTATACAACTATTCTCTAGGGTGTCATTAGTTGATTTATTAGCAGTTACTTTCACTGTATGAACATCAGCCCAAGTTTTATCTTTAGCTGAAGATAATAGTTGATGCCAAAAAGTGAACCATGTGCTAAATTTTGTTATCTCTAGGTATCCAAACTTTTTTGTATTTTATATTCTAAAAACTCAACAGAAAATTTACATTTCTCAATATCCATTCTACACAGAGTAACTGAAGTCTCATGTATTGTTCTTCCTTTGGGCAGAAATGATAAAATAGTAATGATTCCTACTTAATAAGCAAATATAACTTTAAATTATCATTTCTAAGCCTCAAAAAATAACTCCGCAAAAAAAGCACACATGAGAAAACAAGGAATGTTTTCAACACAACCTCGTCACATTATGCTTGTCTGCTGGTCACGAACTGGTAAGAAAGTCTATTTGGTAGTTACAGTGTTGTCTGCCGGATGAGATTATGAGAATGAATGAATGACGACCACACTAGTGTCATTTGTTGCTGTGATCCAGTCAAATGAATAGGGTCTATGGAATCAGATCTGGATTCAAATTTCAGCTCACCAATTAGTTTTGTGATCCAGGGAATAGTACTTAACTTATCTAAATGAACCTCAGCGTCTGTACTGTTAGTAAGTAGTTAGTAAATAAAAATAAAGTCCAGTATTATTTGAGCACTTAACTATGTGCCAACTGTCATAGGAAGGTGAGGTAAGGGTTATCGCTCTGCCTGTTTAGAGGTGAGGAAAATGAGGCTGGGAGATGTCCTCAACCTTAATCACGTGGATAATAAGTGGAGAATCAGGATTTGAATTCTGATTCACAGTAGTACCATGCAAAAATCATGCAAAATTACACATAGCTTCAAAAGTAGTTCCTAAGGATTAAATGCCATGACATGTGTTCGTAATACATAGTAGGTCTTCAGTAAATAGTACTCCCCTTCTCCTTACTGTAGTTTCTTAAAACAAGGAGTCCATAGGAGAAGATCAAATGATTAAAAATATAGTTCTTGGTGGTGAGAATACTTGAGGTCCAAGGACAAATTCATATAAGGAAAATGAAGGAAACTTTTACAGTATTGTAGGAATAATAATAATTTACTTTATGTGGACCCAAAACTTTACATGGATATTCTCAGATCATCTTTGCAGCAACCATATGAGGCAGGCACTGTTATCATCATTTCCATTGCAAATTGTAGAGGATATGCTAAGTCCATTCAAGTTCACCCAGTAAAGACAGGGGAGCAGAGCAATCTTTTGAGGCCAAGGAATCTGAGTCCAGAGATCCGGTTCTAATGCTGAAACCATACTGTCTCACCATAGCCCTTACACGCTTTTCTGAACCAGCATTTTTTTGCATTGCTTATGGAAACAAGCTCTGGGCTTCCTGCCAGGATTGTTGTCATCGTCCAAAAAGATTCTACCCCACTCATGGAGGCAGCATCCCATTTAAAAAGTTAACAATGTGCGTTCAAGACAGGCTATGCCAATATTTCTACCATACTTGCCATTGTGGAACCACCCTCCCGCCCCAGCCTGATTTCAAATCCCTGTTCATGAAAGCCAATTTGGTGCCCAGAAACATTGAATGTACAAAATCCTGAAAATCGTACAAGAAATCTCTTCCTCCCAGGTTTATAGCAATTAAATTCTTGATAATGAATTGCTCATCAGTTCTGCAGGTGATGGAAGTGATTGCCTCTGCAGGTAGCAATCATTTGGTGCAATTGCCACAATTATCAATCCCCTTCAGGATGATTGGAATTTAGCAATAGGGACCAGAAGAGAGGAGGGTTTTTGGAGATATGGACTAATATTAGAAACCTGCCAGTGAAAAATTATGTTTTTGCTCTGATGAACGTCTCCTAGAAAGTGAGCAGTGTGTAGGAAATGATTAGTGTTTCTGAGTCTCTTCCCTTGTAGAGTTTAATGTGCTATGTGCGCCCCCCCAAAGACTTGATGATTTTTTAACTCTATCGTGGATTTTATCTTTCCTCTTCACTCTGTGGATTTTATCTTTCACTCTTCACTCTCACCAATTATTATGCTGACACACATTCATTTCTGACACAAGTCTTAAATTCTGGGTAAATCTGAATGCTGGTGATGGTGTTGGAAGTATACAGTATAGAAAAATAATTTGGCACATAGAAAGACTTAAAATATTTACACTGTTTGTCCTTTCCATTCCTGTTCTGGAAGTCTATCCTAAGGAAAGCAGGGAAGTAGAAGATTTAAACAGTCAGTGTTACTTCAAATTGAAAAATTTCTAATAGAAAACTATTAGAAAACATTTCAAAGCTCAGTAATAGAATAGTTAAATAAATTATGTGGTTCATTAAATGATGTTGTATTATGCAGCCATTAAAAGTCATGTTTTTGAAAGGTAATTAATGACACATGGAAAATATTCATTATGGAATGTCAAGAGGAAGAAAATAAACACAATCAAAGTTGAATACTAGTAGGTGTAGAGTAATTTATTAAGCATCCATTACATAATCCTGAAAGGTAGGTATTTTTATCCCCATATGACAGAGAAGGAAAAACGGTTCAGAGAGATTAGGAGAGAGACAGAAACAAAGAGAGGCAGGGGCAAGGTGGGGTGGGAGGGAGGAAGACAATTAAAAAACATAAGATAGAAAGATACAAAATTCATCGGTGGTTATCCTGGAAGAGTGGGAACTAAAAGGAATGGTCTTTTTTTTCATTATGCATAGTGGTAATTTCTACCATAAGCATGCATTAATTAATTATATTTGTAATCAGAAAAGAACAAACATCATTAAAATATTCTGGACACCTGAGAAACAAACAGCTTTGAAGATGACTTCTTCTTGAGCCAGGCCACATGTACCAGGAAGCACATCTTATTTCTAGCCTTCCAACAGCTAGACATGACCACAATCTTGTTTGCTGCTCCGGCCCCTGGTGAGGGGTGATTCAGACACAGGAATACCTTCAGCCTGTTACAGAGCTGGTAGGCTCCCTACAGTGGTCTCTTCTCATTATGTTTGATTCCCTGGCCTGGAAGGAAACATGTGGGAAATTCACCCACAGTCAGGTTTTTGGCACTAATAGTGGGGTTTCTCAAAACACCTCGTTCTGGTCCTGGATCCTCTGACCTTGAGATCACTTAGTTACTTATTTAAAACATAGATTCCTGGATCTTTCAGATGTCTTGAATCAGGATGAGGCTGGGGGCGGTGATTCTTTTTTTTGTCTTTTAATGTTTATTATTTTGAGAGGGGGTAGAGAGAGCACGCACCTATGCACGTGTGCAAGTTGGGGAGGGGCAGAGAGAGGGAGAGAGAGAATCCCAAGCAGGCTTTGAGCTGTCAGCATAGAGCCTGACTCAAGGCTCAATCCCATGAACCATGAGATCATGACCTGAACTGAAATTAAGAGTCAGTTGCTTAACGGGCTGAGCTACCCAGGTGCCCCAAGCTTCAGGTGATTCTTAGTACACTGTTGTTAAAGAACCATTGCCCCAGAGAAGCCTATTGTTATAAGGAGAAGAATAAAGAGGGACATGCTTAGCCCAGTTGGAGGTTCTACAGGGAAAACATCTTTGGGCACAAAATCCCTTTAATCATATCAGGTCAGCTACTTCCTACTAGGATCCTGGCTGTGTTCTTTCCCATTTG
The DNA here is from genome assembly GCF_014898765.1 of Herpailurus yagouaroundi. Classification (NCBI taxonomy): domain Eukaryota; kingdom Metazoa; phylum Chordata; class Mammalia; order Carnivora; family Felidae; genus Herpailurus; species Herpailurus yagouaroundi. The sequence continues at coordinate 8,584,785 of NW_024412453.1, forward strand.
GGTGACTTTGACCTTGGGAAAGTTACTTCCCCTCTCTGACCCTCATAGTTTTCATCACTGACATGGGGATTATCATCATCACCATCATCACCATGGTATACCTCATATAGAACAGCAGAGAGTGCCTAAAATGTACATGTGCAATTCCTCTGCCAGATTTTTATTTATTTTTTTATTCTGAGAGAGAGAGAGAGAGGGGGGCAGAGAGAGAGAGAGAGAGAGAGAGAGAGAGAGAGAGAGAGAGAGAGAGGGAATCCCAGGCAGGCTCTGCACTGTCAGTGCAGGGCTTAGTCTCAAGGGGTTCAATCTTGTGGGGGCGTAAACTCATCAATTGTGAGATCATGATCTGAGCTGAAATCCAGAATTGGACACTTAACCAACTGAGCCCCCACCCCACCACCACTTGCCTCCCCACCAGGCTCCTCTTCCACATGTTTAAAATGGCTTACATGGTCTGAGATGGTCCAGTCTCCACCCTTAAAAGCTCTCTGACCCCAATGTGTTCTTTGTTTTTGTTTAATCAAGCCAAGCACACTGCCACCATAAGATTTTCCCATTGACTATTCCCTCCAAGTTATGTCTTCCACTAGACCATCCTATTTAAAATGTTAACTCCTTCCTCCTCATCCCATTCCCTCTGGATACTTGCTTTCCCTTTGTTTGCACTGCACTTGTCACTGCCAGTCATACTGTATAATTTTCCTTTTCCTTGTACTTCCTGCTTTATGAACATCTCCTCCTTCAAACCTTGGAAGGTAAACCACCCCAACCAGAGATCTTTGGGGTTTTGTTGTTGTTGTACAAAAACTTCCCCAAGCCCTTGAACAGTGCCTGGTACCTAGTCGGTGCTCAGTAGGTAAGTATTGAGTGAATGCATGCACGCAGGCATGAATGAATGAATGGAAAAAGAATTTCATGAATCTCTAGTCTCTCCCTCACCCATGGGAATTGATAGTTACTTAAGGCAGAATGGCTTTAATGATCTGATATCTCCTTATTTGCCTCTTGTTTTATCTGAGTCTTAGTCGAGTCTTTGAAAGTACCGGCTAATCTACCATATTCTTCTTACCAAAAGCCTGTGTGTCTCTGAGAGGGACTTAGATCCATTGACAGATGACTTGGGTCATTAAACAGCTGGCTAGTGGGCCAGGGTCAGAGACCTTGCCCTAAGTATCGTCAAAAAAGAACAACAAATGTCTTTGGAAATTAGGGATTAAATGCTACCCCCACCAACAGATGTAGGGGACAAGGCTTTCTACAATAGATACAGACCCGGGCTGATGAAGTTTTGGGGTGATGGTGGGGTTCAGAGCTAATGGCCAAGAAAGAGTTCTTGAAAAAGTTTTTGGTGCAAAAAGACGATTTTATTAAAGCACAGGGACCGGACTGGTAGGCCGGAAGAGATGCCGTGAGGTTGTGTAGAATGGCTGGTTATATACCATGGACTTAGGGGAGGTCAAGTCAAAATGCAAGTTTCCAAAGAAACTTTCATATGCTAAAGACTCACAGATTACTGGACGCCTAGTTATTGTCAAACTAAGGTTGTTTTTCCCTCTAGCAAAGCGTTAACATGAAGACCGTAGGAAGTTCCTGCACTTGAGGATGTTGATGGGATTGCCTTTTTTTGGTAAAACAGAGGAGACTCTTATCAGTGTAACCATTTGTTTTTTGTCCTTTCTCGTTTTTTGGGGGTAGCCGGGAGTGTCCAAGGAATATCCTACACGTCCTACCTGGGGGGGGGGGGTGCTGTTAGCCTGCCCTTTGACCTCAGCTTGCCCCACAATCCTTCATCATGGGCCTTGACACGCTTTGTGAAGACAAGCTTGCGCTGCGGGAGATTTCAGCACAGGAGGATGAAGCTAAAAAAATCCCCCCAACTTCCTCAAACCGGTTCTGACTCTCTGACTCCTCTGCGTTCCTCTCCAGACCCTCAGGAAACAGGATGCTGGTTCAGAAATGAAAATATGTTCCCTGGAGGGGTACTGTCGACTGGAGAGCACAGCACAGTTTAGTGGTGGGTGGCGTTACTGTCTTATAATTATGGTCATTGTTGGCATTGATCTACCCTCCACCATACACATGAAGACACTTGGTAACTGCTCCTGCTTCTTTGCTCTAAAAGCCTTCAAATTTGCCCCAAATTGGACTGAGCGATGTAATTAGGCCAGAACAGCCACTCATTGTTATCCTGATAAAAGCAATCCTGGCCACCTTGCTTTCTCCATTACCCAGGCCTCCATGGAGGTGATCAATAAGGGTATATAAAGTACCCAGAAGGGCACTGTTCCCAGGAGAGCGGACCAGGGGACAGAGCCACAAAGAGCTTTTCACTGCTGCCTGGACTCCCTTATGCCAGGTCCACTTGACTTTAATGATTGTTTTTGTCATTCTGCACAGCAAGATGCAATTTATCTCCCCTGAGATTTCAGAACAAGATGCTCTTCTCTTGTGCTTGGGCCTTTTTCGGATGACCACGTGGGGGTCCTTTAGCAGCCACTCTCAGCAACACAAACTGGAAGGCAGAAAGAGGGAAATGGGCAACTTGCAGAACACCCAAACTCTATCTAGTTGTCTTCCTTCAATTCCTAGCACAGGAATGGAGCACATATGCAGAAGCCTGGGGGATCAGAAAGACTTTATCTGGTTATCTGAAATGTTATCTAAAACAATGGGGCAGTGGGATGGTCCTCGCCAGTCTTGGTTCTGCTACTTTCCATCTGTGTGTGCTTGGGCAATTTATTGAAATTTTCTGTGACTCGGTTTCTTCATCTGTAAGATAAGAACAATAATCCCTCTTATAGGGCTGGCGGGAAAACTAGAGGTAATCACCTAATGACCATGGCACATAGTAGGTACAGAAGACATTATTATTATTTGGAGAAGAATCCTTGAGGGCTGGGGGCCCATATGTGCCGAACAGTGAGTTTCATCAGACCACAACCCAAGTCCCTCTAGCTCTCAGTCCTGCTGTGTTACTGGATATTTCCCCCCTCAGGCAAAGATCTCGGGAGATGCTGATGATTTCCATAATCTTGTCACCTTAATTGCTGCTGTCATTGTAGGTACTGAAATTAATTTTGATTTCTTTTTGTTTCTGCTTAGCACTTCGAATGTGACTAATGGGATTATTTTTGGATTTGGCTTGGAGCAGTGTTCCCGGCAGCTTGAAGAGCAATGTTGGCCTGAGTTTTCCATACGGGGCCACTTCCTGCCTCGGGACTGCAAGGGCCTTGGAAATCTCAGGGAAGGGAATCAGTTGGCTGCCATCATTTTCAGCCAAATGGCACATAAATGCGTGCCTTCAGGTTGTTGAGTCTATCTTGTTGAGTCTATCTGTTGAGTCCATCTCAATGAAGCCTTATGTGTTGGTCTTACCACAGTTTGGCTCCTGGAAGGAAGGGAAGAAGATAGAATTTATTGAGTGCCTAGGCTTGACATTGTTTTATCTCAATTATGGGACTCCTCATAAAACTCCAGGAGCTATGTGACTTACATGTGACCCCACAAAAGCTCTCTCCCTGGGTTTTAGTCTTCGGTGAAACAGTGGACTCCCCATGAGTGAACCTGTTGCAGCTTCCAGAAGAGACCAGTGTGGTTGTTCTAAAGCTTCCTGGGGGTGCACTTTCTGAGCCTCGGCTTTCAACTTAAGTGATTCCTAGAGCTATTCTACATTCTTCCAGCAAGTTCCCTCTCTCCCTTAGTTAGAGTCAGTTTTTGTGGTCTATGACCAAAGAACCATAGCTGGTACACCCTCCCATCGAATGTAGAATTTTTAGGATACCAATAGCTATATATATTCTTCTGTGTGGATGTGTGTGTGTGTGTGTGTGTGTGTGTGTGTGTGTGTGTGTGTGTCTTTCTGTCTATCATCTGTCTCTTGCTCTTTTTCTCCCTCATGTTGCTGCGCCTGGAATAACCCTGCCCACCTGGCCCATCCACCTAGTTCTTCCTCATCCTTCAAGACCCAGACCAAATGTTTCCTTCCCTGAATATCCCAGGGAGACTTGATGCTAATTCCTGCATTTTCCCCACAGGGCTGTGTGCACATCTTGAGCACAGCATCTAGAGGACCACATCCCTCAGTCTGTTTGCATGTCTGCCTTCCTGCCATGCCTCACTCCTTTGATGTGAGGACCGAACCCCTGCAGGCTGCACGTGTGACACTGGGTGCAGGGCCCTGCTCACTCATTGCTCTTGGCATGTGTCCGGACATGGATGGATGCACAGACCCTGTGCGAGCGCACAAGGTCTCAGAGTCGTCAGGTGCCCTGACTGAGAGCAGGTGCACTGCATTGTCTCAGAATAAACCTTTGGTGGGTTTGTCCTCATGTGTTCAAAGTGCTCTGGGCCCAAATCAGAGTTTGTTCTTCCTGATGTGCAGAGGACAAATCGTGTCACTGTGACCTCTAAAATGCTGCTTTCTTCAAAAATAACAGGGATTTTTTTTTTCTGATTATAAAAGCAATTCAAACATATTGTAGGGAATTTATATAATACAAGAGGCAGGCAGGGCGAAAATAAGAATCAGCCATGGCTTCAGCACCTATAGATAAATACTGGCACTTGGAAGTACTTTCTACTGGTCTCTCCCACCAGGTATCACAATTTGTTTATGATCACAATTATGTTTATGTTTGGTTTATGCACTATTTTTGTTACATGCTTTCTCCAGTTCAGACTTGAATAGTGTCCACCTTTTTCTTGATGTATGATGTTTACAGTCCGTATGATATTCCATCCTAGAGAGAAAGTAATATGGAGTTCTCTCGCTTACGATAGCTATGGTGTCCTGTTTCTGGTACGTGGCTATAACCTACATTGAATTGGTGCTTGAGAGGGGTGTTAATGGACAGCTCCTTTCTTGTTCCCACCCAACTTCTAAGCCAACTAAGGGTTCTACACACAGGGAGTTAGGGCAGGTGCAGATCCAACTGTCACCTTGGCTCCTGATGGTTACTAACTTGGAGGACATGGCTTAGGGTGAGGCAACAAAGGACCCCCTGACATCACACACTCAAGAATATTTTTTCTGAGTCTACTGAGATATCGTTGACATATAACATTGTATAAATTTAAGGGGTATCACGAGATCACGTGATGCATGTGTATATTGTGAAATGATTACAGTAAGGTTAGTTAACACATCCCCCACCTCAGTTGCCATTTTGTGTGTGTTGTGAGAACTCTTAAGATGTATTCTCTTAGCAACTTTCCAATATACAACATAGTATTGACTGTTCAACATGTTGTCACCATGCTGTGTGTTAGATCCTCAGCACTTAATGCAGCTTTTTTAAAGTTTATTTATTGAGAGAGAGAGGAAGAGAGAGGGAGGGAGGGAGAGGGAGGGCCAGAGAGAGGAGAGAGAGAATCACAAGCAGTCTCTATGGTGACCTTGCAGAGTCCAATGCAGGGCTCAAACTCATGAACCATGAGATCATGACCTGAGCCGAAATCAAGACTCAGATGCTCAACCAACTGAGCCACCCACGCACCCCGAGTTATGCAGCTTTTAACTGGAAGTTTGTACCCTTGGACAGACATCCTCGTCTTGTCCCAGTCCCCAGCTCCTGGCAAACACCAACCTGTTCTCTGTTTCTCTGAGTTCCTTGCTTTCAGATTCTGCACATAAGTGAGATCATTTGGGAGTTGTCTTCCTGTCTGACTTATTTCACTGAGCTTAATGCCTTCAAGGTCGGTCCCTGTTGTTGCATATGGCAGGATTTCCTTTTTTATGGCTGGATTATCTATCTATCTATCTATCTATCTATCTATCTATCTAATCTATCATCTATTATCTACCTACCTACTATCTATCTATCTATCTATCTATCTATCTATCTATCTATCTATCTATGTATCTACCTATCTATCTATCATCTATCTATCATCTCTCTCCCCCTATCTCTCTCTCTCTCTCTCTCTCTCTCTCTCTCTCTCTCTCTCTACAATGTGTCAGGCTTACTCAGGCAGACACAGGCAGTTCTTGCAAACCTCAGGCCTCCTCTTGGGCAGGGCTCTTAACAAAGGTCAGAAGAAACCAGAAGGCATCCTCCCTGTGGGGAGACAAATCCCACCTGAATGGAGGAGAGACGAGAAGGCAGCAATGCTCAGACCCAGAGTCTCCTCCCAAGGTCACCAACCAGACAGGTCTCTCCCCTGTCCCTGGAGTGGCCAAGTAGTAAAATTCTAGTGGATATCTTTCACCTGACTGACTATTTTGGGTGTCCTGGAGCATAAATCCATGAGTCTTTTCTGCAGGTAGATTTCTGGAAGAGTTACAGGGCCAGGGAGACTGAATGTTTTTAAGACCTTTCAAACTGGTTTCCAACTTGTTTACTGCAAAGTTTATTCCACTTTGCCTCACCACTAGCTGTATATACAGTTGACCAAGTCCCTGAATCTGCATCAACATCGAGTAATGGTACTGTGAAACTTCTTTTTTGATAGGAAAAAAGCAACTTAGATTTTCGTTTTGTGTTTATCTAAATAGTAGCAATCCTGATCATTTTTCATCAGTTTGTCATTTGAGCTTCTTTTGTTCTGAATTGTTCATACGCGTCCTTTTGCCATTTTATCCACCAAATTTTCTTAGTTTTAATGGATTCAAATGCTAAGCATACCAAATTGACCTGATCTATTTTTCATTTGCTGTTTTGCTTTGTTTATAGTTTAAGTTATGGACTTGGTTGAGTGCTTACTAATTTGCTTCTACTGCTTACAAATTTCTTACTTTTCAGACATAAAATAAATATCTACACCTTTTAATGATTTTTTAATACATATTTTCATTTAATATTTTAATTTGCTTAGGATTGATTTTGGTGTTTGTTGTCATGTTAGGACTTGTTTTTCTTCATAACAAATAGGTCATTAATTGTCCAGGACTAAGTATCTTATATTGCTATGTCATGGAGTATCTTGTTTTATAATTGTGTAGCTATTTAAAACATTTTTTTAATGTTTATTTTTGAGGGGGGATAGGAGAAAAAGGGAGAGAGAGGATCTGAAGCAGGCTCTGCACCATCAGCACAAAGCCTGACATGGGCTCGAACCCACAAACTGTAAGATCATGACCTGAGTCAAAGTCAGATGCTCAACTGACTGACCCCCCCCAAATGCCCCCCCATAGTATCTTAGAATTTTAATATCCAGCAGATCAAGATGCCCTCAATGTTGTCTCTCCCATGTCTTCCCCAAATATCTTGGTCAGTCTTATCCATTTATATTTTCAAATAAATTTTAGAATAGTTTTATGAAATTATGAAACAATCCCTTTCAGAATCCTGATTTACCTTGAATTAAATGTGTTAGTGGATCTTAGAAGACGTGATATTTTAATAATTATTAGTATTAATAATATTAAGTTCTCCTATTCAGGAAAGTGGCATTTTGAGCTCTTCACATCTTCATGTATAACCTCCAGCTACGATTGCTTGTGTGTGTGTGTGTGTGTGTGTGTGTGTGTGTATGTGCATGCATGCACGTGTGTGTGTTGACCATTAGTTCCAGTGTTTTCTTTTTTTTGTGTTAATTATTGCTACTGTAAATCTTCTTTTCTTTATATTTTCTAATTCCTTTGTTTCATATATAGCAAAAATGTAGACATACTGATTTTGCAACTCATTACCTACAGAACATACTTATTATTTCCTTTTTTTTCAGCCATTTTTTTTTCTAAGTAGTCACTTCTATCGTACGGAAGAAGCAATGAATTTCCTTACTCTTTTATTTCCCATGACCCATTGGCTAGACTAAACTATCTAGCACATTAATAAATAAAAGCCTGCTAGTGTTATTATTAATGTTAATGGAACTATCTCCTTATATGATGGTGACCATTGACTTAAGACAATTAAAAATTGTGTTGAAGGACTTTAATCTGTTTCTAGTTGCATTAAGCTCTTGTTGGTAATTTAATGAGTGCCAACCTTTTCAAATGCCAACTGTTGCTTACTAGGATGATTTTATCATTGCCTCATACACTAATAACAACTTGGAGATTTAGTGCAGATTATTGGGTCATAATCTCTCATTCTCAAATCTTGATGATATGGAATAAAAGTTTGAGACCAGTTTGATGTTTCAGTCTTTCTAGGTAAACCATTTTTAAGCTGTTTTGTTTTGTTGTTCTGCCTGGCTACATATAGGATTTTAAGAATGTGTCCTTGAGATTCTAAAACTTTATCGTATTATTTCCTAGATGGTGTCCTTGTGTGTTTATTAGAGTTAGAGACTCGGGTCATTCATAAATCTGGAAGGTGTTTTGTTATTTTATCTTTTTTGTTATTGTATCTTATTATTGCTTTTGTTCTGTTCTTTCATGATTGCTTTTTTGGAAACCTCATGTAGTGGTATGATGAATCTCTGTGCTTGGTCCTAACATCTGTCATCTTATCTCTTACTCTTTCATTTCTTTGTTCCGTTACGCTACATTCTGAACCTGTTTTGTTTGTGTAACACATCACTGGTTAGCTTCTCTAGTCTTCTGCCCTGCTTTTAGTGTATGGTTTAATTTTGCAGCTACATTTTGTATTTCCTTGCAAGGTTGCTGTATTTTACCAGAACCTTTTTTTCTCTCTTCTTTCACCCAGCCCCTTCCCCTTTTTAATGTTTATTTATTTTTGAGAGAGAGGGACAGAGAGACAGACAGCAGGGGAGGGGCAGAGAGAGAGAGGGGGAGACACAGAATCCAAAGCAGGGTCCACGCTCTGAGCTGTCAGCACAGAGCCTGATGAGGGGCTTGAACTCATGAACCGTGAGATCATGCCCTGAGCTAAAGTCAGACGCTTAACTTACGGAGCCACTCAGATGCCCCTCACCCAATTCCTTTTTATAACATTATCATATATATTTTTTCCCTTGGATATGCTTCATCAATCAAATATTTTATTCCCATCACTAAACTTTGAATTAATAAGTCCTTTTCAGATTCTAAAAGTAATATATATTTTCTGCAGAATGTTTAGAAATACAGAAAAGTATACAGAATATAAAAGTGACCATTTGTTCCACTGGCCAGAAAAAAAACAATCACTGCTAATATAATGGACTATTTCCTTTTAGTCAAAATTTGTATTTCTTTAGTATACATTTTTAAACTTTTATTTTGAAATGATTATAGATTCAAGTAGAATCCCATGAACGCTTCATCCTTCTTCCCCACACTGGTGTCCTCTTGTAGGAGTTAAGCATAGTATCAACCCTAGGAAGTTGACATTGGTAAAATACTCTTTCCTAGACAATTGATCTTATTAACTTTTCACCATTTCTTTTTTTTTTTTATCAATTTTTTTTTCAACATTTATTTATTTTTGGGACAGAGAGAGACAGAGCATGAACGGGGGAGGGGCAGAGAGAGAGGGAGACACAGAATCGGAAACAGGCTCCAGGCTCCGAGCCATCAGCCCAGAGCCCGATGCGGGGCTCGAACTCACGGAGCGCGAGATCGTGACCTGGCTGAAGTCGGACGCTCAACCGACTGCGCCACCCAGGCGCCCCATCTTTTCACCATTTCTTTACATGAATTTATTTGCGTGTGTATTTGTGTATGTATTCTGTGCACTTTTATCCCCTGTATATATTCATGGAACCAAAAAGGAACTCCCTTATACTATCTCCCTTATACTGTCTCCTTCTGTTCACCCCTGCACCCCATCTTTATCCCTTGGCAAACACTAATCTGCTTCCATGTCTATAGTTTTGTCATTTCAAGAATGTTACATCCTACATGGAATCATACAGCTACAACCTTTTGGGATTGATTCATTTTACTCTGCATAATGCCCTTGAGATCCATCCAGGATGTTGCATGTATTAATGCATGGATGGACCAGAGTTTGGTATAACCACCTACCCATTGAAGGACATCTGAATTTTTTCCAGTTTTCTCCTATTACGAATAAAGCTGCTATGAACATTCAGGTACAGATTGGGCTTCTTTGGCATTCACTGTTTTTAAATCCCATTTTTAAAATATAGCATTCGATTGTAGCATTTCTCCCATGTTATTATTTAGTCTTTGAAAACATGGTTTTTAATGGCTGAATGATATTCTACCATATGGATGTACTTCACTTTATATAGGCATTTCCCTATAAGCTCATGTTGCCTTGAATTTTATCGAGAGCATACCAGATGCTTTTTTAAATTTTCTTTTCTTGTTCAGTAAATCTTTCTAAAATTTGTGCACTTTCTATGCATTTTGAGTGCAATGTTCCATGTGTTTTGTGATAGGAACTTGTTTCATTGGTGCCACATTGTTGGGTTTTTAAGTGTCTTCCATTTTCTCAGAAATGAAGAGAGGCTTAGGTAGGCCTGGAGTGTGCTGATCGACAGTGGGGGTGAATTTTCCTCTCTATGCCTGACTGTCTACCTGGGTCCTGTTGGACCTTGCTCCCTCAGCCCTTTTGCTGGACAGCTGACAAATGTACCCTGTTGCCAACCATGTTGATGAAGCTGTATATTGAGTGTGGGCGAAGAAAAGTCTCTGCTCCACTGACGTTGCGGTGGGAAGTTGTGCACGGACTGTTGAATATGGTATGTAGCCCTTACCTTGACAGAAACAGCGCATTAAGCATTGCCCGCAGCTCACTGTTCCTACCCATGTCTCCCTCCCTGACTCCTCTCACTCCAGAGCTCAGATCTTATGTCCCAGGTGGCAGTAAACAACTTCTGTGCTTACTCTTTGCTTCCTGCACCATGTGCAATTCCAGCCACCATGGCCTCTAAGAGAATATAATAGAAAAGGCAGTATTGGGGCGATACAGGTCAATGATGGAGTCATGACCTCATCAGAATGTCCCTCCTGCGTATTGGGGCCCCATGTGTCTCAAATGTCAGGGTTAGGGAAAATCTATTACCTTTTTTCTTTTTCCTTGATCTTGTTGTTTGGCCTCAGATGGGCAAGAGTGAATTCTTCATGGAAATTCTTCTGGGGTCTGGCCAGTGCTTTTGCAACCATGTATTTGGGTGTGGCTTGAAATCATTTTAACAGAAAGGAAGTTCTGCAAACAGCAGGTGTCTCTCGATTTCCACCCTCATTACCCAGAAGTCTGTAATTGCTTTGTGATCTAAGAGAATGGTACTGGGGGCAGTGTCTTATTCTCCTCCAAATGATGATGACTGTCATTTCTGAAACTCTTCATTGTTTAAAAAGCACTTTATATGCATTATCTCAGCTCATTCATCCAACTTCTGAGCACCTGTTATATACCCAGCTTTGGGGACACCGAGTGAGTGACATGTATTTTTTTTTTCTTTGTCTTTTTTGTTTAAAACCCCTCGATGGCTTCACATTGCACTTAGAATAAAATTTCCCTTCCAGACCCTCACTACAGGAGCTGACCCTTGCTGCCTCTTCAACTTCCTGGCTTCTCATTCCACCCAACCCTATTTCTCGCTAACCACACAGGTCTCTGGCTGTGTCTCAAATGGGCTCCTTCCCACCTCAGAATGTGCTGTTTCTTTTGCCTGGAATTCTCTTTATTCATAGTCCTATAACTTGCCACTTCTTGTCATTCAAATCTCAACTCAAATGTCACCTCCTAGAGAGGTCAGAACATTCTGCTTTGAATTTTCTAATATTGGAACAAAGGCATTCTCCCTCAACCCAATCATTGCTTGTGTTATCTTCAATTAATCAATTCATTGATCAGGAATTAGGGAGTACCCACTATGAGTCAGGCACTGTGCTAGGCATTGAGCGGGCAGTGGTGACCAGCTTAACATGGACCCTGACTCTTTGGAGTGTACATTCTTTTGGGAGTTGGCAGTCTTCAAACAGACTAGACCTTGGCGGAGGATGGGCAGAAGAGGTGAGACAAGATGATGTCAGCCTAGGAAGAAAGCTGTGATGCTCTCAAATCCCCTGCCAGGAACTCTCATTTGTTTCTGCCCTTTGGTTTCTAATCTGCTCATTTATGAGCTCAGATTCTGAAGGAAAAAGGATTAATTTTCAAAGTGACCCAAAGGCTCTCCAAGAGCACCATTAACCATACCTATTTAGGAACCTGGCCCACCTCCCAGCTCTAATTCCAGGAGTGATTCACCCTATTTAAGTGAGGACACAGAGGCTCGAGCACACTGGCCCCAGTGTTTGCCCACAGAATGTTCCCTCGGAAGCTCTGTTTGACTTTTGCTTTTCCCTTCCTTGTAAGGAAATTGACTAGGCCTCGTTGTCATGGTGACACGGATGCTGAGGACCTTGCTCTGAGGAGGAGACGTTTTTCTTTGTTCTTCCTTCTCAGTGGAGGAGGGGTGAGATGGGTAGGGCCAAAAGTGGGGTCTGGAATCCAAAATAGCCAGATATGTGATTCCACATGCCACTAGCTCTGGTGTAAAATCCCAACCCTGGCACGAATAAGCTGTTCGATCCCAACAGGTTGCTTAACCCTTGTTAGCCTCACTGTCCTCAAATTTGGGAATAATAAAGAGCTTTGTTTCACAAGGACTCTAAAAAATTAATGAGGGGCACCTGGGTGGTTCAGTTGGTTGAACATCCAACTTCAGCGCAGGTCATGATCTCACAGTTTGTGAGTTCGAGCCCCAAGTGGGGCTCTGTGCTGAGAGCTTGGAGCCTGGAGCCCGCTTTGGATTCTGTGTCTCCCTCTGTCCCTCCCCTGCTTGCTCACTCTTGCTTGCACTCTCTCTCTCTCTCTCTCTCAAATATTAAAAAAAAAGAAATGAAGTTATTCCTTTAAGTATTAGGATAGTATCTGTCACACAGCAAGGCAATTAATGTTTGCAAATATTACTTTTATGGCTCCTGTCACCATCATCATCATCTTAAAAATTTTTTTAATGTTTATTTATTTTTGAGAGTGAGAGACAGAGTGCAAGTGGGGAGGGGCAGAGAGAGAGGGAGACACAGAATCGGAACCAGGTTCCAGGCTCCGAGCTGTCGGCACAGAGCCTGCTACACGGCTCAAACTTTTGAACCACAAGATCATGACCTGAGCCAAAGTCAGACGCTTAACCAACGGAGCCACTCAGGAGCCCCATCATCATCATCATCATCCTCTCTGATAGATTCCCAGTAGCATCTTTGTAGAGGGGAGAACCATGGTATACAACAAAGAGAACTGAGTTCAAATCCTGACTCTACCATCTATGAACAAATCTAATGTATCTGTTTTGGTTTCCTTATCTATAAAATGGAGACAATGAAATCTTTTTCAGAGTTATTTTAAGTTTCAATGAACTTACTTCACTGAAAGTATTCACATAAGCACTTACTACAAATTAGTTGAACCTGAATTTGAATACAGGTGTTGCAACAATATAGCCTTTGGGTTTAGGATGTCTTTCACTGCTAAAAGTTGAAAAGGGCTTACTTAATAATTAAAGAAAAATGGGAACCCACATTTCCCTCCTCCAGATGGTGAAAACCAGACAATATCTTACAACCTGTTTGAAATAACAGTGAATCCTATGTTACCTTCTCTGACAGTCTGATATTATCATTGCCACATCTTGTTAAAAAAAAAAACAAAAACAGTTCCAGAAAATAATCTTCCTCATTTTATAAATGGGCAAATTCAAAGCAGTGGAGGAAAACTCACTTGGCAGTAAGTCTTAAATTATTTCAACATAAAAAAAATTGTAAACCAAATTAATAGATGTCAGTCTGCTACCTGGGCATTGACTCCTGGTTGCAAGTGATCCAGTGAGGTTCAGAAATCCAATGAGTTTCAGAAAAATGAAGTATTGGGATGACCCAGGGCAGCTCAGAGAGCAATGTGACTGAGCCTCAGGTCCAACTGGAACCCAGCATTGAATACTCTTAATATGACCTCCTCTCTCATTCCACCTCCTTTCTGAGTGGTCATTCCCTTTCTCTCTCCCCAAAACTGGTCTTCTCCAATTCTTACCAAGACCTCTTACACTCTACCATTTTACAGTTCTGAAGACAGATGGGATTTCTTGCTCCCTTCCAGATCCCCAGTTCTTGGGGAAGGGATCTGACTGGATTAGATGCTTATCCATGGTCCACGTAGAGTCAACTCTGTTCAGGAGTGGGGTAACATTTTTCTAATGTGGCAGCTTCTAGGATAGCCCTTTGGATGGAGTGAAGACAGATGATAAAGGATGTCTAGGCAGATACTCAGCTTGAGGGCGAGGAGGGTCTATGGTACAAGACCAAGGAGTGAAGTGTTGTTATTCCAGTGTGACTTGACAGATACACCTGCCGTTCAGGAGCTTTCCATAGAACCAGAGAGGCATTGTTTACCCATTACCAGTTGTTCATCTCTGAGGCCTGACTGTTAGTGTGTTGGGCACTCAGATTTGGCTGCAGGCTGGAGCAAGCTGAGAAGGAGAAGAGGGGTGATTGACACCTATGTATGTCTGTTCTAAGCCTTGCTCTGGCGCTTGATATGCACACATTTCATTCAGCTCTTACTCCCACTTTGCTGACTTGGAAACTGAGGTTCAGAGAAGTGAGGTGACTTTGCTCAAAGGCACCGTGGTAATCAGTGGTGAAAACACATTCTGCAAGTTGTGCAATTTCCCAAACCTTTATCGCTCTGAAATCAAATACCCGGTCTTCTTCCAAATTCTGCCAAGCCTTTGGTTCCACTCTGGCCTCGGGGGTGCTTGCCAACATCTCTGAGTCAGTCAAACCATCCCTGAAAGCATAAAAAATGCAACCAACCCAGCACTAAATGATTCATGGGACCCAACATACATATTTATAGGCTGTATCCAAGAGGGAACTACACTCGAGGCTCTCTTGTTCACACCCCCACGCATCTGCACGCCTGTATCAGGCACTTGGAAGAACCAAAGACCCTGCCACTTATTCACCCACACGTGTCTGTGATGGGGTTTGAACTCTCAATGAACCACTGCCAACCCACGGAGCCAAGCTCTAAGTGCCCATCTGCGGAGGTAGAGTTCCGAAATGAGAATTCTGCTCCTGGCTACCACTAAACATTCTTCTATGAGTTCTTTCTGTGAGCTCTATCTCCAGCTCGATGCACAAGCCACTCTCTTCTCTTAGAGGTGGGGAGAGGGCATGTCAGCAATACAGTCACACAGACCTAGGTTGGAGGATCTGCTCTGGCTGACTCTGACCTTGGGCATGTCTCTTAATCTCTTTGAGACGTAATGTCTGCTCTTTAAAAGGGAGCTACTGGGGCCCCTCGGTGACTCAGTCGGTTGAGTGATTAACTCTTGATTTTGGCTCAGATCATGATCCCAGGGTTGTAGGATCGAGCCCTGCACTGGGGTCCGTGCTGAGTATGGAGCCTGCTTGGGATTCTCTTTCTCCCTCTCCTCCTCTCCCCTGATTGCTCTCTCTCTCAAAAAAAGTTAAAACTAAAATAAAATAGGGGCGCCTGGGTGGCGCAGTCTGTTAAGCGTCCGACTTCAGCCAGGTCACGATCTCGCAGTCCGTGAGTTCGAGCCCCGCGTCAGGCTCTGGGCTGATGGCTCGGAGCCTGGAGCCTGCTTCCGATTCTGTGTCTCCCTCTCTCTCTGCCCCTCCCCCGTTCATGCTCTGTCTCTCTCTGTCCCCCAAAAATAAATAAATAAATAAATAAACGTTGAAAAAAAATTAAAAAAAAACTAAAATAAAGTAGAGCTGTTAATAACCCTCACCATGGGACAGTTATCATGGAGAAAGTGTGGGCAGGGCTTAAAGAAACATACAAAGCATAGTGAGTGCCCCTGGGGTAGTAACAGAAGGCAACCAGAACCATCCCAGAGCTTAAAAGGTAAGAGAAAGAGGTGGTAACTGGTACCCAGAGAAGGCACTGGTATGCACAGGGCTCAAGACAGGAGTCTTCAGGAGGGTGATGCAGTCAGCTCACTCATAGTGAACACACAGGGAGGGAGCCCAGGAAAGAAATACTCGGACCATTCTCCACTCCTTCCCTCCACCTTAATTCTGCTGATGCCTCCCTTTGGTTGAATCCATCTAGAAGCGGAGGTTGAGAGGATCCATGCAGTAGTAGGGGGGTAAACCTGGTGGGACAATGGAAGAGATCCGACTCAAGTACCAAGAGGAGGGATGGAGGTACACAAAGTGCTTCATCACAGTGCTTACATGTGGTACGTGCTTCATAAGTAGTGGCCCTGATTATTTAATAAAGTGTGCAGAACTAGAGATCTACCATCTTGGGATTCTTTCCTACGTCAGTTTTGACATCCAATTTTATAGACAACTTGGGGGAAAACAGTTTCCATTCTCCGAGTTCTTGGCTTTGCGGATTTGCAGATCCTGACACCCCGGCAGTGACCTGTGGCACGTTCTACGTTTCATCTCAGGGAAGGCATACATTCATTCATTCGTTGGTTTATTCCACAATGATTTACTCAGCACCTCTGTGCACCAGGCACTGTTCAGGGCACTGAGCCCACGGTGGTGGATGGACTCTTAGTCTTATAGTGTTGACAGGGTGGCAGAGGGTAGGAGCACATAAATGATCAATTAGAAAACAGTGTCTGTGTGATGAGAGTGGAGGGTGGAGGAGAAGGACAGGTGGTTGTAGTAACCCTGGTAGATATACCTCCATGGCACAATTAGGGCTCCAGTCTGCCGTTTTCACCACTAAACCACTGAAAATGAATATTTGGGGATTAGCAAAGAGGAGAAGCTTTTCACAAAGAATGATCAGTCTTTAAATGCAAAGGTTTGAGGATTAACAAAAGCAGTAGCCAGCCCCAACTTTGGTGTCTTTCCAACTCTTTGGTGTCTTTCCAACTTTGTGGTGGGGCGTGTGTTGAAATGAACAAGGTTAGGGTCATTTCTAATTGCTTATAGGAAAAAGGCTCTTGTTTATGTGCTGAGCACATTCTTTTCCAACTAATTAGCTGCACAAAGCCGAACAGAGAGTCGTTTCTGACCCTCCCCAGGCAATTAAGCAGAAGCGTTTTTATCCTGTCTACAGCCCTTCCAACCGCCTTCTCAGTTTTCACTGCCAAGGAGAGGTGTATGCGGGATGGACACACATATAGCTCCTTTAGCAGAGGAATCACAGCAGTGGTAGGAGCCCTAGTCCTGAGGGTCCCCTTGGTCTGTCCTCAGCCTCATAAAGCAACTGGGATAGGAGTCTGACTTGGTTTGTTCCAGAAGATGGCCAGCCTAGTGTGGTAGAAAGAGCCCAGGTTAAAAATGGCAAGACCCTACAATGTCTCCTCCTCTGTTATCTGGGAGCAGGAGAGGCTAAATGGAAATGGCCACTTGTTCTGAAATAGATGCACAGAGTCCCGAGTTCCTCAGTGGTGAGCACAGAGCAGAGAGCAGAGAGATGCTGGCAGGGTGGGGGAACCCCTGGGCATCTCCCTGTTTCCCAAGCCCTGAGAAAGCAGAACCAAATGAACATGGAAATATTCACGAGAGGCTGAGAGTGACAGAGGCTTGGACTGGCCAGGGCTTTGACCAGAAGGGAAAGAACACTTCTCAGGGAGTGGTAGCCCAAACAGACAATGGCAGAGAAAAACCCCACTTCTTTTCTTCTCATGATGTCATTCTGGAAGCCCCAGGACTTAGCCACAATCCCTTGAGAAAGGAGAGGAGGAAGAATCTTGAATAGTCCAAGCTTTACTTTAGTCTGTTTGGTGGAATTGAGACTCACAACACAAATTAAGGTGTATTAGAGGGAAAGAAAGAAAAAAAACTGCCTTCCTTATCATCGTTCCCCTTTGGCCACACACACACCAAGCAAAGTATAGGAACTGGGAGTCAGAATTGCTGAGCATAGTGCTCTAGTCCTAACTGCTGGTTAATAGCTGTGAGAACCCATTTCACGGATGAGGAAACTGAGGAGCAGAGAAGTTAAGTAAGTGACCAGGGTAAAAGACTGATCAGGTTGGTTTTGTCCCTAAATCCTCTTATTTTAATAGACACAACTCTGTCCTCGGAGATGAATATATGTGCATTCATGCAATGGAGAGTTCTATGTGACATACGATGTAGATGGTGACCAAGTACTCGTGGGTATGTTGTTATTAACAAATGTTCCAGTGGTATCTCCTAGAGTCAGTTCACTGGGTTTTACAAGAGAAAATCACAGCCACGAATTTGGAGCCCCTTTGCTCAGCCCCCATGAAACCAAGGGACCATGTGATCAGTTACAAAATGGCCCCCAGTGATGTCTACATCCTCATACCCAGAACATGTGAATGTGTTTCCTTCCATGGCGAACGGGACTCTGCTAATGTGATTCATTTAAGGATCTTGAGATGGAAAGGTTAACCTGGATTCTCTGAGTGGGCCCAATCGAATCACAAGGGTCCTTAAAAGAGGGAAGCAGGAGGGCCGGGGTCCAAGTCCAGATAGAAATGTGGCAAGGGAAAGAGTAAGAGAGATTCAGGCCACTAGCCAAAGAATTTGAGCAGCTTCTAGAAGCTGGAAGAGGCAAAGAACCAAATTGTTCCAGAAGGAGGCCCTGCCGACACCTTGGTTTTAGCCTAGCGAAACTAATTTAGGACTTGTAAATCTCCAGAGCTGTAAAATAATGAATTTGTGTTGTTTTAAGCGAATGAGTTTATGGTAATTTATTACAGCAGCAGTAGGGAACTCTAAAGCCTCAGTGGCCCTAGAGGAACATCAGAATCACCTAAGCAGCTTAAGTGCATGTCCCCAGGCCCCAGAAGTGGGATTCATGAGGCCTGAGTCCAGCCAGTACACCCTCCCCTCCCCAAATCTCTGGGAGCATAGGACTGGGAAGTACTCAAGTTGGGAAATGGAGGCTAAGGATCTAGAAGGTTCTTTTTTTCAGAAAATGGGTGATGAATTTGGAATCTGTTGGGCAGAACCACTAAACCATAAGTAAGTTATTTATAAAGTCCTCGGTATTAGACCCGGAATGGACTTCTAGCTCAGTGCCCGCATTTAACAGACCCAGGAATAGATGCACCAGAAGGTCCGGGGTTTCTAGGGGGTGAACTATGGAGTCCAAGTCGGGACCAGAATCGAGGGCTACAGGATGAATCTTTTTGACCACAGCCATGATCTCTTGTTTGGGGAAGGCAAAGGTGATTTGAAAGAATATTTTTTTTCTCAGGTCTTCAGACAGCTCAAAGGCAAATTAAAAACTGAGTTTTCTGGTGCAATTTTATGGGTTGTATATTTACATATTCTCTTTTCTTCTTAGTGTGCCTTCCCATTTTCTCTCTTTCTGCTGGTCTATCTAGTTATCTATCCATCTCCCTGGCTTTCCAAAAGCTTTCTACTAGTTCTATTTTTGTGAATTCTTATAGGTCATCTTGGGTTCTGAGAACAACAGAAAAGAGGAATGTATTTTGAAATTCTCTGAGCGGTTTCTCCAGAAATGGGATAAAAGACAGTAAAATCAACTGTGTACACAAAATAACCATAGGGGATCCTCCCTGAAATACTCAGGAGGCTGGACAGGAGCAGAAAGAATTGTCACACACATTACAGTGGGCCAGAATCCTAAAATGGGGCACAATTCTCAGCATCCTGCAAGAGTTCACATTTGTGTGAAAGAAAATAAATGGAAGAACTTGAGAATATATGCATGTGCCTATATACGTGTACATGTGCGTTGGATGTGTGTGTCCATGTGCTCATGTGTGCCTTGGACAGCTAAAAGGATCATCTGAGCACTCAGCAGAAGAATTCAACGTTATTTGTCTCTATGAGGCAACACCGTTCAAGGGCCTAACCCAGGGGGGCTTCCCTAAACATTACTGTAACTCCCAGAAGGAGCCTCCAAACTCCAGGCCTTGGGAGGTGAAATTGGACGACAGTCCCTGGAACAGAAACCCAGGAAGCTGGGGAATGCCCCTGCTCAAGTTAGAAGCCCTTTTATGTGTTTTAAAATATACACAGACAGTAGAGTCTGTCAAGAACCTGACATGTTCCCCCTGGCAGTTTCCCTTTTTAGTTAAAGAAACTGGTGGCAAGCGGCAGGCGGATGGAAGAGGGACAGAAAGAATTTCAGATGAAAACTCTCCCAAACAAAAGAGGATCCTTGATCAGAAATACAGCAGGTCCTTAGAAAATAAGATGGGAAGAAAACCAATGGAATCTAGTGTTTTAAATGTAGATTCCAATTTGCATTGGGAAGTCCTTTTTTTTTTTTTTTTCTGAAAAAGGAAAAGAAGAGAGAGTGACAGAGAGGAGGGAATTCGGGAAAAGGGGCTTTGTAAGGAATTTCCTGTGGGGCCAGGCTGAGACTTCTCAACCTCATCTGCTTCCTCACCTTGCACCTATGGTCGGAGCACGTCCTGGAACTCGCGTGTTTTTGCAAGACTATGATTTTACTTGGACTGCTGTCTGCCTTAGAATTTTTTTGCTCTGCTTTTTGCAAGGCAGAATTCATTCTTTCTTTCTTTTTCTTTCTTTCTTTCTTTCTTTCTTTCTTTCTTTCTTTCTTTCTTTAATTTCTTTTTTAAATTTGCATCCAATTTAGTTATCATATAGTGCAATAATGATTTCAGAAGTAGATTCCTTAATGCCCCTGACCCATTTAGCCCATCCCCCCTCCTACAACCCCTCCCATAACCCTCTGTTTGTTCTCCATATTTAATAGTCTCTTCTGTTTTGTCCCCCCTCCCTGTTTTTATATTATTTTTGCTTCCCTTTCCTTGTGTTCATCTGTTCTGTGTCTTAAAGTCCCCATATGAGTGAAGTCGTATGATATTTGTCTTTTTCTGACTAATTTCGCTTAGCATAATACCCTCCAGTTCCATCCACGTAGTGGCAAATGGCAAGATTTCATTCTTTTTGATTGCCGAGTAGTACTCCATTGTATATATATCCCACATCTTCTTTATCCACTCATCCATCCATGGACATTTGGGCTCTTTTCATACTTTAGCTGTTGTTGATAGTGCTGGTATAAACATTGGGGTGCATGTGTGCCTTCGAAACAGCATCCCTGTATCCCTTGGATAAATACCTAGTAGTGCCATTGCTGGGTCATAGGGTAATTCTATTTTTAATTTTTTAAGGAAACTCCATACTGTTTTCTAGAGTGGCTACACCAGTTTGCATCCCACCAACAGTGCAAAAGAGATCCTCTTTGTTTGCACCCTCACCAACATCTGTTGTTGCTGGAGTTGTTAATGTTAGCCATTCTGATAGGTGTGAGGTGTATCTCATTATGGTTTTGATTTGTATTTCCCAGATGGTGAGTGACGTTGAGCATTTTTTCATGTGTCAGTTGGCCGTGTGGATGTTCTTTGGAGAAGTGTCTGTTCATGTCTTTTGCCCATTTCTGTACTGGATTATTTGTTTTTTGGGTGTTGAATTTGAAAATTCTTTATAGATTTTGAATACTAACCCTTTATCTGATCTGTCATTTGCATATATCTTCTCCTATTTTGTCGGTTGCCTTTTAGCTTTGCTGATTGTTTCCTTTGCTGTGCAGAAGCTTTTTATTTTGATGAGGTCCCAATAGTTCATTTTTGCTTTTGTTTCCCTTGCCTCCAGAGACGTGTTGAGTAAGAAGTTGCTGTGGCCAAGGTCAGGTAGGTTTTTGTCTGCTTTCTTCTCGAGGAGTTTGATGGCTTCCTGTCTTACATTTAGGTCTTTCATCCATTTTGAGTTTATTTTTGTGTATGGTGTAGGAACGTGGTCCAGGTTCATTTTTCCTCATGTGACTGTCCAGTTTCCCAGCACCACTTGCTGAAGAGACTGTCATTATTCCATTGGGTATTCTTTCCTGCTTTGTCAGAGATGAGTTGGCCATACATTTGTGGGTCCATTTCTGGGTTCTCTTTTACGTTCCATTGATCTGAGTGTCTGTTTTTATGCCATTCTTCTTCTTTATATCACTTCCTTTAATAGAGCTTTCTAACTACTTTTTTCTAGTCTAAGGGACCCTCCCCTGTGCTCCAGTGGTGTCCTGTGCTTATTGCTATCATGACACTAATTATACTGGATTGAAATAATCGGTTCTTGGGATGCCTGGGTGGCTCAGTCAGTTGAGCACCCACTTGGGCTCAGGTCATAATCTCACCGTTCATGGGTTTGAGCCTTGCTTTGGGCTCTGTACTGACATCTCAGAGCCTGGAGCCTGCTTCAGATTCTGTGTCTCCCTCTCTTTATGACCCTCCCTTGCTTGCACTCTGTCTCTGTGTCTCTCTTTCTCAAAAATAAAATAAACATAATTTAAAAAAATCAATGCTGGTTCTGTTTTCCAATTAGACGGTGGGCTCCTTGAGGAGAGGAAGATCTATTACTCATGTTTGTTTCCCTAGTGACCAGCCCAGAGCCTGATGCACAGTAGGTATTCAGTGAGTGTTTGCCAAGACTCCTGGAATCATTACCAGTACAGCACAGGAGAAGGATTAAAAGAAAAAAAAATCCAAAAGGGCTTGTGGCTGAGGAACAAGCAGGTGAGGAAAGAAAAAGGTGGGCTAGGTGGGATAGCAGAGGCGGTCTAAACAGTCCTGATCCCTGGGTTTCTCCTTTCAAACCCTGGGAAATTCAGTCTACCATAGCATGAGCTTTGGGTTATAATGATTGAGTTTGAACTTTAGAATTCTTTAAGCCCTTTAATAATGAAGGCAAATACTCTGTGTATCTGGCCATGTGTGTGTAATTATTTATACTCTTTTTTTCCTCTGCACCTGTGGATTCCATGAGCGACCATGACTGTTTGGCCACTCATAATTCTCCTGAAACTCACACGTATTTGTTGAATGAATGAATAAATACACTATAAATGAATGTTATGGTCTAGCCTTGTGCCCTTTGGGAAGGTATATAATCATTGTCATATATAATCTCTCCTTCTCTCCCTCTCTCTCTCTATTTCTCTCTCTTTCTCTCTGAGGCCTTGGCCAGAATCCCAAGAGCAATTCTTGGTTCTTCTCTCTCATAGCTCATAGCCAGCCCATGTGTGGGCTCTGCAAACTCTACCTCCAAGACACATTCTAGTTTCTTCTCCATCATCCCTCATCTTTACTGTCGCCGTATCCAAGCTGAGTCTGTCCACCATCTCAATGGTTGCAAACCTTCCTAATTAACTTTCTTTATTCCCTCTTCATCCCCTATCATGTACTCACTAAGGAATATCTAGATGAGTTTTGTAAATTCATAAATCAAGCCAAAGCACTCTCTTGCTTAAAAATCCTCCAGTTAGCAGCCACTGCATCTGGAATGGAATAACAACTCCTGACCTTGGTTCACCAAGTCGTTCCTGACTTTTCCTGAAGGCTCCTCCCAGTGCCTGGAGCCTCATTTCCTCCAGCCTTGCCCTCTCCTCCTCCAGCCTCTCTGGCTCATTTTGTTTCCTTTTAGTTGTTGCTCTTCTTTAAGCACCTCTGCCTTCAGTGCCCTGATTTTCACAAGACTGTCCCACTCTTGTCATTCAGATTTCACCTTAAACAGCTCCTCAGAGACACATCCCCCCCTACAATGATCTGATCTAGGGTAACCCAATGTTCTGCCTTTGTGACGTTGTATGTTTTCATGATCCTCAGAGATCTGTTCATAGCCTCGTATTTTAACTTAATTAATTCACTTAATTGTTGCATGTCTCCTTCACCAGAATATAAATTCCGTGGGTGGAAAATACCTTGTAGAATTCATGGCAACGCCCATGGTTCCTAGAATAGTTCTAATCCATAAATCGAATAATCCATAAATATTGGTTAACTATATATATTAACCTCTACATTTTAGTGCAGTTTTGAAAATTAAATGAGATAATTCATGTGAAGCACTTAGCCCAGTGTCTGACACATAAATCACATGCGATCAGTGCAATGATGTAATTATTACTTAGCCTTATGGAAAAAATTCCCACCTTTTGGTTTCTGTTTCCACATCGATTCTGTCTAGCCCTTTAGAAGTTGGAGTGGGGAAGTTCTCCAAGCAGAACTGACCTGTTTTTGTTTTATATGTTTGGGTAATGGTACAGACCAAAACTGTTCCCTACGGAGGGAAGGCACAGAGTGAGAGGTCAAGATTATGCTCAGTTGCAAGCAACAGAAATTACCTTACCTTAAACAGGTAAGGCGTTTTTCTTTTAACATAGCAAGATCTGAATAGGGGTACCCCTTGAATATTTGGCTCTACACTGATTAGCACATGTATGTGAATAAACTACCAGATGTGAGGGAAGGAACCTCCTGAAAAGATTAGTGGTGGCTGGTGCTAATTGCTGACACAGGGCTGGGAGTAGTGCCTCTTCCAACTTCTGATTTATGAGGCACTGGGTTGAATACACAGAAGGATCTTGCCTCACAATGGTGAATTATTAACCCAAAGCGGAGCACTACTCCGTTCCTGCCTAACATCCAAAAAGCAAGATCTGAAAGATAAAACTTTTCCAAGGGACTCAACTGTGTCCCATAAGAAAGCTCAAGAATGTTTATAGGAATCCATAGATATTCAGTACCCAAGAAGACATAACTCACAATGCCTGACGTCCAATAAAAAAAATTAACGGGCAGAAAAATACAACCCATACGAGGAGATGAATTAATTAATCAAAACTGACCCAGAGCTGGCACAGATACTAGAATTAGCATACAAGAACGTTAAATAAGTTCTGACTGCATTTAAAATATTCAAAACTTAAACAGATATATGGAATGAATATATAAAAAAGGCTCCAAGTGACATTCTTGAGATGAAAACTGCAATGTGTGAGATTAAAAAAAAAAAAAAAACACTAGGTAGGATTCACAGAAGATTAGATATGACAGCAGAAAGACTACTGGACTTGAAGACAGCAATAGAAACTATCCAAAATGAAATACAAAGAGATAAGAGAATTTTAAAATATTAACAGAGACTCAGGAGCTCTAAGGTGAATTCAAACAGTGAAAGTTGTATGTAATTGGATTCCCCAAAGAGGGGCAGAAAAATACTTGAACAAGGGTTACAGAGTCAAGATTTCAGAGCTAGTTTAAATAATATAGTAAAAATTTAGAATTGGAATAAACAAGGGTAGGAGACGTTGCTTCACTTGTTCGCATTTCTAGACCAGCACGAATATGTTTTATGGATCAGTGAGCCCATTTAAAGAGTCAGGAGTATGACCTAGAAGCAGAACACCTAGATCCCTTTGGCTTTGGAAGAGTTTGGTCCATATCTCCTCCAGTCAAATCAAACAGCCCCCTCTGGGCCATCTCATTTTGCAGAAATAAGACATTTTTTATGCAGGGCTTGGGTCACTCACCAGACGATACCTTCACTTGTCTTTGGGATTCTCTATTAGCTATACTAAGAAACACAGGCAACAATTCGATCTTTCTTTATCTTCTCCTTGTTTTTCTTTTTCTTTTTCTTTTTTTTTTTTTTTTTTTTTTTTGCTATAACACTGGCTGACCCATATTAGATATCCTGTGTAAGGAAGATGCTAGAAATTACAGCCACCTTTTGCTTCTCTGTGGCTGTATTCTCCAAGGCAGTTGGATTGTTCAAGGTAGGCTAGGCTTTGCTGTGATAAAAAGCAAAGCCTCAGGGCACCTGGGGCCTCAGTCGGTTAAGCGTCTGGCTTCGGCTCATGTCATGATCTCGTGATTCATGGGTTTGAGCCCCATGTCGAACTCTGTGCTGACAGCTCAGAGCCTGGAGCCTGCTTGGGATTCTGTGTCTCCCTCTCTGTCTCCCCTTCCCCTGTTCATGCTCTGTCTCTCTCTATCTCTCAAGAATAAATAAACTTAAAAAAATTAAAAAAAAAAAGGCCTCAAATCCCAGTGGATTGACAGGTGAAATCTGACTTACTCTTCACCCGAAATCCATGGCACATCAGCTCACTGGGGCAGTTCCCCCCAAGGCCACACAGGAGTCCAGTCTGCTCCTTTCTTGTGGCCTTCTCAGTAGGTGCCACTCTATACCATACTCAGTATGTCTAGAGAGGAATGGAAAGTTTGACAGACACTCTTACTGCCTCGGCTTGGAAGTGTCATACACAAGTCTACTCTTAGGCTACTGACCAGCATTAATCACTGCAAGGCGGCTGGAAATGTAGTCTTTTATATTCCCAGTGGGGGGCAGAGGAGGTGAACCAGAAAAGCAGTAATAATTTCCAACAAGTGTTTGTTAAATTATGCACATAGAATATAAGTGGTTTGGATGTAAATAACTTAGAGTTCTAATTCTTTTTAGGATTATATGGGGTAGCAGGTTCTGTGATTACCATGCCACGCCCCTTTAGCCCTCCTGATTTTAGCACCACTGTGCTGGACAGTTCCATCCCCCATTGTCACTGTCCCATATTAAGGGTCATGATGTCTCTCTATTGCGCTTTTCCCAAAGCTGAGGAAGGCTTGTCAACTGACCAACTCAGAAGTACATGAAGGTAGTCCCTTAGGGCAACTCTCAAACAATAAGGGAATAAGTCAGTAGATACATGTCTAAGCTTTTCTATCCTTCAACAGGACAATGGTGCAATGCATTTTACATGGATCTTTAGGGAGTCCCCAGCAAGACTAAACTCCAATCGGCAATAGCAGTAACAAGTTCATGACTACTCTTCATTGGCTTTCTTCCCTGTCCTGCTTTGCTTTTCATGCTGTCTCACTTCTATTCCCTGAAATCTCTCAATAAGCAAACTTTTCTCAAGTCTTTGTCTTAGGGTCACCTTTAGGGAGAAACAAAACTAAAACCTGTGGAAAGATAAATTGGAAAATATTGGGCTAACTAGCTGAACGTGTTTTTGGAAACAGGCCTTTCAGCGTTTAATACAAAAATTTGCCTTATGACTCCTCAAGAGTGGATTCAGATGAGAGCTTTTGAAACATGAGTTGTCACCTTCTATTCCCAAAGCAGCTTGGCGAATTAGCACTCCATGAAACACATGTTAAGGATGCTTGGTATAAAGTTTTTATTATTTTATTTTATTTTATTTTATTTATTATTATTTTTTTAATGTTTATTCATTTTTGAGACAGAGACATAGTGTGAGTCAGGGAGGGGCAGAGAGACAGATAGAATCCGAAGCAGGCTCCAAGCTCTGAGCTGTCAGCACTGAGACAATGCGGGGCTCAAACTCACGAATGGTGAGATCATGACCTGAACCGAAGTCAGAGGTTCAACCGACTAAGTCACCCAGGGCCCCCAACAACTTTTTAATTTTTAAGTAAAGAAAAATATTAAAAAATTTAAAGATATAGAAGAGTTAGCAGAGAAGGGAAGAAAAGGGATTTTAAAATGTATCAAAACATGAATACCTCATTTTTTTTTCAACGTTTATTTATTTTGGGGACAGAGAGAGACAGAGCATGAGCGGGGGAGGGGCAGAGAGAGAGGGAGACACAGAATCGGAAACAGGCTCCAGGCTCTGAGCCATCAGCCCAGAGCCCGACGCGGGGCTCGAACTCACGGACCGTGAGATCGTGACCTGGCTGAAGTCGGACGCTCAACCGACTGTGCCACCCAGGCGCCCCTGAATACCTCATTTTGTACCACCACCAAGGAAAAATAAAATGGCTACAATGCTGGCACCTTGCCCCAAGAAAGAGATGTCCAGTGACAGGTCCCAAGGTGGGGGCATAAAGTGGCCAGACATTCCTGCAACTGGAAAACCTGCAACTTCCATTGCAGGATGGAACTCTGTGCTTTTTAGTTGAAAATAGCACCCCCTTTTAATTACTGTGCTGAATGGTGAAATTAAACCCAGCAGGTAGGTAGCTCCTATACAGATTTCTAGGGCTATCTCATGCTCTGGTTAATTGTGTCAGTCTGTAGAGGCTGATTAGCATAATTAATCTTGCCCTGTGATTACCCTGAGGAGGAAGAAGTTCTGAATTTACAGGTGGAATGTGGTGAATGAGTGACTGAGCTTATCTCCAAGTGACAAATGAGTGTGGGATTGGAAGGTTTGAGAAGCACAAAGTCATTTAGGTGAGCCTGAAATCAGGCTTTGTGGAAGAGGACAAGAGAGGAGAGGGGAGGAGAGACCGTTTGCACAGATGGAAGCCCACGGGCTGCCGTGTGTCCATGAACCTTTATATAGGTGCAGAGGCCCAGGTCTCTTCTCTCTGCTAGAAGCTTCTTGAGGACCACATCTTTGTCTCCTGCATTTCCTGGAGTTTTCTCATCACTTGCTACAGGGATGGGCCTCCTGTTGATTTGGGGTAGAATATGATATTTAGGATAAGATGGGGAAAGCAAATAAAGAAGAATAGGATGGAATGGGAGGCAGAAATGGAAGTATTCCATTAGAAAAGATGGAGGAAGGTAGGTGGTTAGATAGATGGGTGAAGAAGATAGAGAAGAAGCTGGAAAGATGGACTGGTCTGTGGCACTGAGCAGGCAGCAGGCTCTGTGCTGTAAAGTAGCCCCCAAACTACTTTATACATGATGCCTTTTTAAAATCACAACTCACTATAGCCATTGGTTCTTAACTTACAGGTGCATAAGGGTCACCTGTAATCTTCACATGGGAGCTAGGAATCTGCATTGTTAAGTGGCTCAGCTGATCCCTGTGCACTTGGTCCCAGGACTGCACTTTGAGAAATGTTCTTTACTGAATGAATGAGTGAATGAATGAGTAGATAAAGAAATGTACCATTGGAGGCATTATTATTCAAATAATCATTTTAGGAGGATAGAGACTGAGGAACAGAGCCAGGGAGTAGCTTGTTCAAGCTCACAGGTAATAATAGAGAGGGCACACGCCCCTTTTTTGCCCTCCTTACTGTGGGAGATGTTTCAGGAAAGTTCTAAAAGGGATCCTCTCTGCATTCCCGCCCATTTCCTTACATCAGAAAAGGAAGAAGAGGCTCAAAGAGGATGTACCCATTTTGAATAATATCTTCATTCATTCACCCAATACTTTAAGCAATTATTCTGTGCCAGACATTGAGGTTGTAATAATGAGTCAAAAAAAGAGACATGATTCCAACCTTTTCAGAGTTCACAGCTTAGAATAGATAAGCATTAATGAGAATAATCTCACAAATACAACCTTTTAAACGGCTCCAAATATTTTTCACAAATACAATTTTATGGTGTTAAAAGAAGATATAACAGAGGAGCCTGACCTGGCCTTATGAGTCACAGAAGGATTCCTGTTTGAGTGAGTTAGTGTCTTAAGCATGGGTATGAGTTAATGGAGTGAATAGGGTGGGAGGAAAAAGCATGTGTAAAATTCTAGAGGTAGAGGTGATGAGGGAGCTTGAGGCAGGCTGAGAGCGAAATATAAGCTAGTACACCCCTCCTCTCCCACCCCCCAGTGGGAGATATGTGATATTCCTCAGGCATTCCTGGCTGCCCAAAGAAGAAGGAGAGGAAAGAAAACAAATGACTAACTGATGGAGATCACAGTCATACAGGACAGGGCTATCCATCAGTTTGCAAATGTCTTGGCAAATTACAAGAAAAAAGCAATCTTCTCAATAGCCTAATCTCCAGAAACCTGTAGACTCAGTTTCCTGGAGCCCCAACATCACCCCTCTGTAGCGATGTGGGGAAAAATGGCAAGAGGGAAATGGCAGGTAAAATGAAATTTCCTCAAACCTGCAGCCCGTTGCCAAATAACTTGAGGCAAATACAGAGTATAACATTTCTCCAGGAATCCCGTACCGTCCTCATGTTAATGCCTTACTAGAGGGAAAACAACCTTAGCTGGACAATAGCAAGGCCTCAGGAATCTTAGGAGTCCTCTTTAGCACATCCAAGTCCTTCTGGAGGCCTCTTATTTGTCTTTACCCATCCCCCCCCCCCCACTCCGTAGTTGAAAACCAGCCATCCTTCACAACCCCGATACAGCTTTTACTGCCCATGGTCCTGTCTCCATGCTTTTTTTTTTTTAATTTTTTTTTCAACGTTTATTTATTTTTGGGACAGAGAGAGTCAGAGCATGAACGGGGGAGGGGCAGAGAGAGAGAGGGAGACACAGAATCGGAAACAGGCTCCAGGTTCCGAGCCATCAGCCCAGAGCCTGACGTGGGGCTCGAACTCACGGACCGCGAGATCGTGACCTGGCTGAAGTCGGACGCTTAACCGACTGCGCCACCCAGGCGCCCCATCCATGCTTTAATAAAATCACCTTTTTGCACCAGAGACATCTTCAAGAATTCTTTCTTGGCCGTTGGCTGCGGACCACCCCACCATCACCCCAAAACCTCATCACAGAGTGCTGGGGTCCCAAAAAACTGGGAAGATATAACTAGGTGGTGGTATCCTTACAGCTGCATTTGTTGGGAACCAGAGTATGATCTGGGCCCTTGGACAAATCACGTCTTCAGCTAAGAAGGATGAAGCCCTATCCATTGTTTGCTGGTGGGGAAAGGCAAAACTATCTCCAGGCAAGTCTATTTGTGGGAGAAATTAAATAAGAGAAGGAGAACGTCAGAGATCAGAAGCTGGTCTGGGTCATAAGGAGGGTTTAGGAGAAGAGATTTAGAAATAAGCTTGGGAACAAAGTGAGGGTGTTGGATATCTACTTTATTTGATACTGACTGCAAAATCCAGGGGCTTCAAGGAGGCTGTGGGATTAAACAGCTTTTGAAAAGCTCACCATAAAGGAGGGCAGAAAGAAATTGCCCCCAGTCCCATTGTCCCTTATAATAAAAACATCTGCTTTTCTGTCCAGAGCCTGCAGGTTGTATTGGCTAGTTAATTAATGCATGAATGCTAAGCACCTAGTACATATCCTGCGTTGGGCTGGGAACTGGTTATATGGAAATATACAAAAAGATAAGCTCAGTTCCTGCTCTCAGGAAATGGAAATGGGAAAGACTCTCTTTAGGTAAATAATTACAGATGTGATCAGTGATGAAGTTTTGGGGTGATGGTGGGGTTCTTGGGGTTTGGAGCTGATGGCCACAAAAGAATTCTTAGAGTTGCATTTGTTACAAAAATATGATTTTATTGAAGCATGGGGACAGGACCAGCACTGCAAGTGTTGGGGAGGGGTGACCCTTTTATGGAGTCAGGGAGATAAAGTCAAGAGGGAGTTTCCAAAGAGACTCTCACACGCTAAAGACTTACTGGGCAAAGGCTTACTGGACACCTAGCTATCGTCATGCTAAGGTTGTTTTTCCCCCTAGCAAAGCATTAACATTAAGATAGTAGGAAGTTCCTGGACTTTATGCCATTGATGGGATTGCCACTTACTTGTAAACTGATGGAGACTCTCATTTGGTTTTTTTTGTTGTTGTTGTTGTTCTTTCCTGTTTTGGGGTAGCTGGGAGTGTCCAAGGAATATCACACATATCCCAACTGGTAGGGGTGGGGGGTGGAGTGCAGCGTGCTAGCTTGTGTTTTGTCCTCAGCTTGCCTCGTGCTCCCTCATCAATCAATATGATGAACAAATAGTATAGGAACCTATCAGAGTTCACCTAGTCTGAGAAGTCAGTTGTCAAGGGCAGGTGCTTGGAGGACATGCCATTTAAACTGATGTGTAAAGCAGGGAGGGGCAGGTGAGTGAAAAATGACTTATAGGGTGGGGGTAGGTCATTGACCGGTGCATAAATGCCTAGACCCTGTGATAGTAGCTACTGGGAACAGTACAGGCCAAGGACAGGACATGTCTGGCAGAAGAGGAGGGGTCCATGGAAAGAATAAGTCAAATAGGTCACAGCGAGTGAGTTTCAGCCATGGTCCAGGGAGTGAGTTTCTTCCAAAAGAAATGGGTGCATACTGAGAGATGTACAGCAGAGAATGGCAAGATCTGGCATCGTTTCTATTCTCGATGGTGCTACATCCCGGCAGAGCCGAGATAGAGATTCTTGTTCCAGCCACTCTGTGTGTCACCTCAAGGGGATGGGAAGTATGTAGCCCCTGTAAGAGGGAAGAAAACACCCAGGTGTTTGGCCTCTAACTTGGCTGTGTGACTCTGAGGATGTCGTGCCCCCTCTGTACACGAGACCCCAAGAATCTGGGCTCAGCACGCAGTAAATATTTGTTGAATCACTGGAGATAAATATGCTTGCTTTCCAGCCATGAGCTTTCTCTTGAGTGGAGCTATTTTTCCCTCTTGAAAAAGTCCTCTTGAAATACGAGCACATCATTTAAAAATGAGATCTCGCTGGAGATTGAGATGTTCCAATATTAGATGAGAAGGGGAATGAAACCACATCCATTTAAAATCTGACAGAGGAACAGGGAGAATAAAACCCTTTCGGTCTGTGGCAGGACTGAGATGGGTCTTGGTGTGATATGAGTTGCCATTAAGTTTCTCAGTTCTTGTGAAGAGAGAGAAAACACCTCAAGAATAACGATGTGTATAACAGGCGAATTTCGGGAGCATTCAGACACGCATTTGGTGTGCAGGTCTTCCTTTCTGAACTGTTTTCACTTTTCAATCGAGGGACACTTCTGGTGCAGGTAAATGAACCTGGTGTTAAGTGAATAGGGAAGAAAGCAAGGAACACAGCTGGGGACCCAAGATTCCATGCGGGAGTGGAAGAAGGTGAAATGAGACAAGCCCGACATCCTGCTGGCCCCTTGGCTTCATCCAGCAGGGCAGCCTCTAGACAATATCGGTAGAGATCCATTCTTTGAATAAAAGGGTTGGTAATTTTTTTCAGTTAAGGTTCAGATAGTAAATCATTTAGGCTTCTGCGCCAGACAGTGCCTGTTTTTACTCGCCGACCCTGTAGCTGTAGAGCGAACACAGTCACGGATGATACCTTCATAAATGGTTTGCCTCTGTTTTCAGTGGAACTACTTATAAAAACAGGCAGTGGCCCATATTGGACCCATGAGCTGTAGTTTGTTGACTCTTCGAAGTAATTTCTGTGGCTTCTGAATTTACAGAATTCAGTAAATTCTGATGTCTTCCCAAGAGGCAGAGGGGAAAGAGAAATGGGTGTGGATCCAGAGAGTCATGGTGTTGAATCTGGCTCCACTTTTACAGACTTATGACCTTGAGATAAATGACTGTCCTTGCCAAAGGCTGTGTGGTGAACTTTGGCTGTACTTGCTGTCTAGCATCATTTCCTCTTTCTTTTGATTGTTATAGATTATTATAGATTGTGAAGAGGAGGGATCTACCTCTCTTCTACCCTTAACCCAGGTGGTTCTGATGAGTTTTTTTGGGGTGAGAGTGGGGTTCATGGGGTCCAGAGACAACGACGAAGAAAGAATTCTTGAAGATGTCTTTGGTGCAAAAAAAAAAAATGATTTTATTGAAGCATGGGCACAGGACCCGTGGGCAGGAAGAGCTGCCCTGGAACCATGAGGAGAAATTGGTTATTTACTATGGGGTTGGAGGGAGGTAAAGACCAGGGAAACTTTCCAGTAAGATTTTCATATGCTAAAGAAGACTCCCAGGATAGTAGAGGCCTAGCTGTTGTCAAGCTAGAGTTGTTTTCCCTTCTAGCAAAGCATTAGCATTAAGACAACAGTTCCTAGAGAAACGTTTTACTCTGCCTGCCTCAAGTATCTGTCAATGGTAGGAAATTTAGTTCTATCTGCCATTTCCTTTTGGCTTTGTTTCCCACATCACTGTGGAGGGGTGATGGAGACTTAGTCCTGCAGGACTATTATCTCTATCACTTAACAGTTTGTTTTTTCCCTTTCCTTTGTTCTTGGGCAGCCATGAGTGCCTGAGGAATATCACACACATCCCACCTGGTTGGGGTTGGGGGGGGGGGTTGTGGCCTGGCAGCTTGCCTTATACTCCCTCATCTGTTCTAGTAAAGGGGACTCAATTCCTGGATTCAGAGGTGAATCATGTGGCCTGGGCCATACCAATCAGTTTATACCATTCTCCTGGCTTCAGCAATTGGTTCAGGATGAACACACGACAAAGTCCGGGCAGTCAGAGCCAGGGATCTATTCGAAGACTTTTGCTTGAGTTTGGAGGGAAGCACATTGACCAAGCCTAGAAAACTTGAGAGCAAATAGGTGGGATCTGTGAATGAAGCCAGCACAGGGGACAACAGAACCAATAGGGAGAGACTGAGTCCTGGTATTGAAGCCTTGGCCTAAACTAGACTAGAAGCCAAATCTGTGGCTGGTTTTTCAGTTTCAAAAGCTAATAAATAAACTTCTTTTGCTGAATGTAGTTTGAATTGGGTTTTTAGTAACTTGTCTCCAAAAATAATCCTAGCCTACCTCAATTTCCTCACCTGTAAAATGGAAAGAATGATGTCTACGTGATACACTGTGTTCTGATGAAGAAATACATGGGAAACTGTACATAAAGCATCTATCCCAGAGCCTTAAGTGCAATTTGTTGCCTGCAGTGACTGCTATGGTTTGCCATGAGATCCCTTTTTTAAAAAAATATTTTTAATGTTTGTTTATTTTTGACAGAGAGAGAGAGAGAGAGCGCGCACGCACGTGCGCGCGCGCATGAGTCGGGGAGGGGCAGAAAGAGAGGGAGACACAGAATCTGAAGCAGGCTCCAGGCTGTGAGCTGTCACCACAGAGCCCAACGTGGAGCTCCAGCTCACAAACTGTGAGATCATGATCTGAGCCGAAGTTGGACGCTTAACTGACTGAGTCACCCAGGCATCCCGAGATCTCTTTTTTAGGACCAGTGTATTTATTCTCCAAGCTGTCAAGAGTTTTGGCTTCTGGGGACTCAGAGCTGAGTCTCTGCAGTGGACTTGCCCTTGTTTATACTTACTTTAGAGGCATCCAACATCCACTAAATGGTCAACTAAATGGTGCAAATGACCAGTCCTTAAGTGTCAGTTGGGGATAATTCTGAGGGGGTGTCCTAGTTTCACAGCCCCCATGATAGAACCAGGGGTTTTTGTTGTTCTGTTTCCTGTGTCTTCTGTTCATTCTCTTATGGATGTTATTCCTAAGGGCACCCCTAGCCAACCTGGCCTAAGTTGGTGTGAGCACCCCCACACCCTACTAGAGATCCTATCCTTGCTGAACAAAATCTTGTGCCCTAGACTCTTCCAGTGACCTTTATGTCTACCAAAAATGAACCTGATCCATATTCAACTGCATTTCTGGAATTATTCTGTGCCTTGGAGCAGTGGTCTTCAGGGGCAACTGTGTCCCCCACCAGAGGACATTTGTCAATGTCTGAAGACATATTTAGTTGTCTCATCTTGGGGGGAGGGGAAGGTGCTACTGGCATTTAGTGGCTTGAGGCAAGAGGTGACACTTAACATCCTATGATGCACAAGGCATCCCTCCTCAACAGATAATTAGTTATCTGTCCCCAAATGTTAATAGCGTTGAGGCATGGAAATCCTGCTATAAAGCTAATGGCTATTAGGAAAGAGCATTTTCTTTGATGGAAGGTTATGTTTTAGAATGGGGCCGTCATTATTCTTTATAACAAAAATCTTTGACCACCCTAGATCCCTAAGTATCAACATTAAAAGGAAACTACCCACCTGTTTAGAGGTTTATGAAAATCTTTATCTAGTTGTGGGGCTTAACGAATCTCCCAGGTCCTTATTTTTCTCACCTGTACAATGGGGATAGGAATAAAATCTACCTTAGGAATTTTGTGAGGAATAAAGTCTATTATACATGTGACTCCCTTAGCAGAGTGCCCAGGATATGATAAGCACTTGGTCTTAGCCACCATTATTACTTTATTATTATCATCAGTTACAGAGAAAATTTTCCAGTTGTTGTACTCAGGGGGAATGGATCAGCGGTTTGGGGGATGAAGGATGTGATTGCAGCCTGGGCCATAACCTAATATAAATGAAGTCCCAAGAAGGAGGCTTGAGCTTGAGACAAGGAAGTGTGGTGCAGACTCCAGTTACAAAGTTGAACTATGAATCCAAAGCATCAAGGTCGAGATGGAGAGACCCAAGTGGGGAAAATACAGCCTGCACTGGGGTTGTGGGGTTGTGAGTTTGGGACTAATCTTGGACCAAGATTAGCAGCCATCCATGAAAAAGTAGACCTGTGTGGGAATGATGGAATCTACCAAGCACAGTTCTCAAACTGTATTGTCGTCTAATAGATCTGGGAGGGCTTGGTAGCATCTCCCTGCAAACGGGGTGATGATTATTTACAACTACTCTTTATTAAACCTTCACTGAGTGCCAGGCGGTACAATCAGCTGGAGAGCTCCCTCTATCCCTCCCGATTACTCTACAAAGGGAGTAATGGAGTTTAGTAGAATTATGCCTATTTTAAGACAAGGTAAGTGAGGCCCAGAAAGTTTAAGTGAGAAGCCTGCTGTTAATTCTCACAACGTAAGTGTAATGGGGGTAAGGGGAAAAGAGTGTATGTCCTTTGAGTCTGGACCTTTCTATCAAGTAGCATTCCTTTGGGGCATAAGGTAACTAGGAAAATAAAAATGAAAAAAGAACAGCACCACCAACTAAATACTGAAGTAATTAGATGAAAGTCAATATTAACAAGCTTCTGTGATTCCAGGGACCCAAAGGCAAAGATTCAAAACCGTCTGCCACACAGCAATTTTGTAGACTTAGGGAAGGAATGTGATACAGGAATCAATTCTTCCAGCTGGTTAATTGCTCGATATTTCCCAAGCAGCCAACAGTCCAGTCTGTCCTAGCCAGAACTGTGTGGATGCTGAGGACAGTAACTGGTTAAATCCAGAATCTGCTAAGGAAGCTCTTTCCTTTAGGCAACAGATCCCCCTGCCTTACACAGAGACTCAATTTGCAAATGGTGAGGGTGATCTCCTTCACTCAGTCTGCTGATCCAAATGCTATGTCTTCCAGAAACACCTTCATGGACACACCCAGAAATAATGTTTTACCAGCTATCTGGAAATCCCTTAGAGCAGTCAAGTTGACACATAAAATTAGCCATCACCAGAGGCTTAAAACAAAAGCACTCTTGGCTTGTGCATGTCCAATATGGGCAGAGCTCAGTAGGGAAGGTCTCCATTACGCTGTACTCAGCATCAGCCTTGACTCCTCCCATGTGGACTGAAATCTCCTTCCAAGATGGGTCACCCTCATGGTTTCCAGGTTAGTGCTGGCTCCTGGCTGGGAGTTGAGCTGAGACTAAGGTCTAGGGACCTTGGTCTCCCCCCAGGTAGGCATCTTCATATCCATCCCAGCATGATGACTATGTTCAAGAGTGACAATCTCAAAAGAGAGAGCCAGGCAGATCTGTATTTCTCATTATGATGCAGCCCTAAAAGTTACATGGCATTACATTCACCATACTCTATTATCCTAAACAGTCACAAAAGCCACACAGGTTCTAGATTTCATCTTTTGATAGGGATGGCAAGATTCTGTGGGGCATGTGCAACAGGAAAATCCAATCTGGCAAGGCATTATTGTGATAACTAAATAAGATAATGAATATCAAGTGTTTCACTTGGTATCTAGCACAGAATATATATTTTATAAATATTTTTTAAATGGATGATTTAAATGATAAGGTTGACATTTCCTAAGAGACTAGACCATTTATTACTAATCTCTATATCACGGCTGTGCATCCTGTGGCAAGAAATAGTAGAAGTTCAATAAATATATCTTGGATATAAAGAAATTAATAGTCCTGGAATATAGTAGGTACTCAATAATTCTTGGTTGAATAGGTAGAGCCTTCATCAACAAAGGACATCTATAGCTCTTTAGAAATTCACTAAACCTTAAGGGTTAACTATCTTGGATTCAGCCACCAGGAGGGTGTCCCAGCCAGTCTTTGCAAACACTCAGCACTGCCTAAGAGGGGCAAGTGTGGTCAGGTTCAGAAAACTGTCATAATTCCAGACTCAGATTTCCATGAACATTAATGCGACCTCAGCCAGGGCATCTCCTTCATTGGCCAAACACTTCCGCACGAATCGAAGCTGCCGTGTTTCTCTGTTGTGTATTGGATAAATGACATGGTGAGACAGGGATTACTGCCTGAGAGAGCAAGACACAAATGAAAAGCTAGAAGTGGCCTAGAAGGAGTAGCGAAAGACCAGAAGAATGTCTTTGTGCCATACTGAGGAGCTGGTTGGGAGCCTGTGAAGGTTCTGCAAGCCAAGTCCAGTCAGTTCCTCTGAATGTGGAATGGGGTTTACCTTGTCTAACTCTGGTCTTCTGCATTGGTAGAAATTCAGGCCAACTGCAGTCCACCTAAGGCAGATCATATCAGAGAGAAGACAGTTTATGACCATAATATGAACCTCCCTCACTTTGAGCCACTTTGGTGCTAAACCCGTGAGTTTCCTTTGTTTTTGTTTGTTTTTAATTTTTTTTTATGTTTATGTACTTTTGAGAGACAGGGAGAGGGAGCACGAGCAGGGGAGGCATAGAGAGAGACAGAGACACAGAATCCAAAGTAGGCGCTAGGCTCTGAGCTGTCAGCACAAAGTCCGATGTGGGGCTCGAACTCATGAGCCATGAGATCATGACATGAGCTGAAGTCAGATGCTCAACCGACAGAGCCACCCAGGCACCCAGAGGTTCCCTTGTTTTAAGACATCCTCCTGATAACTCTGCCACATTCTTTTAAGCATCCAGCAAGTTTATTGGAACCTGTGCCATGTGACAGGTTGTCCCCTGTCTCCTTGTGCCCCAAAAATAAATTACCAGAAAAATAAAGAGCTTTAAAAGTATTAGACATTCTTCTGTGTGAGTCCTGACCCTGGCATTTGCCAACCAGGTGAAATTGGGCAGCTCATGTGACTTTGAAACTTGAGCTTTCTCATCTATAAAATGGGGCTAACATGTTAGAAGTCATGGGCTTGCTGTAAAGATTAGAAAAGGGAGCATCAAGTTTATAGCACATAGTAAGAACTCAATAAAATACTAAGTGTTTGTATTATTATTACTGTAACCCTAATGATACCACCCCTATCCTCAAGGCACTCATAGAACAGGCTCATTTTGAGGTTGTTTATGTGTGTTCTGTTTCTGTACCGGTAGGTTGCATCTCCAGGAGGGCAAGAACTATATTTTTCCTTTTACATCTTCTGTGAGTCCAATGTTATTGGGTTTTGACGCTCAATTACTGACCATTGAATATGTAAATGTATATTAATAATCATGTGGAGGTTGATACTGACTATAAGGATATCTAAGGATTCATACAAACTTGTTTCTTTTTTCATACCCATTATCTTAAGGTAGATTAACTTCTAACGGCCCAATACCAGCACGATGCCTTTACTTTGCCCTTTTGCTTCTAAATTAATTGTGTTAAACACTTCCATTAAGGTCTCCAGACATGATATGTAGGGTCATTACAGTCTACTATTAGCAAACACCAGGCTAGAAAAAATGAAAAGGAATGCACTTTCTCTCTCCTCTGCGATATACATTTTTCCCTATCTGATATATAAACTCTGGTGACTGAATTTTGATGTATGGCTTGGGACAGCAAATTATCTAGTTATGACTTATTTGGAAAAACAAAGGAGATTAGTCTCCCTGCAAAAAAAGAGAATGAAAAACCAGTAGGCTAGAACATCTCCAGGCAGATATGAAGGTTACACACATTCTTGTTTCGATTGGTAATACTCCCTTGGTAACCTACTCCCCTGATCATATACTTGGTGACATGAGAGAAGGAGGGTAGACTTGAAGAGAGGGGAGAGGAAGTTTTCTTTATAAAGTCTTTGTAAAATCCTTTCTCCCCAAGGTAGTCTAGACCAGGACTTGGCTCATCAGGCAAGGTTTCATGCTAGGAATGTCTAAGGTCCTTCCAGTCAAAGAATCTCTATCATTTGTATAATATCCCATGAACCCCAAAAAATCATAATTGGTAGAAAGAGAAGGTGAGCCATAACAGAATAAACATCCTGAAGAAGTTATGCTTAGGACCTCCTGTGTTTCCTCTAGATGGTTCTTTTTTCTTTAGTTCAACAGGTTGACTGGTAGAACAAGTACATCAAAATTGGAACATTTCTTTATTATCCATCACTGTATCTTAGTGCCTAGCACAGTGTATGAAATATGCTAGGTGCTCAGTATAAGTTAGTTCATCTATACATTGAGGATATATTGCAAATATTTTTGAGCTTCGAGTGACATGGCAGACATTGTCCTTGACATAAATGAAGGAAGGAAGGAAGGAAGGAAGGAAGGAAGGAAGGAAGGAAGGAAGGAAGGAAGGGAGGAAGGGAGGGAGGGAGGAAGGAAGGAAGGAAGGGAGGGAGGGAGGGAGGGAGGAAGGAAGGAAGGAAGGAAGGAAGGAAGGAAGGAAGGGAGGGAGGAAGGGAGGGAGGGAGGGAGGGAGGAAGGAAAGGAGGAAGGAAGGAAGATACGTGAATTCTCCCTAAGGTCTTGCCAAGAGTGGCCCTAGTCACATTTTTTATTTCTTTTTTTTTTTAATTTTTTAACGTCTATTTATTTTTGAAGGAAAGAGAGACAGAGCATGAGCAAGGGAGGGGCAGAGAGAGAGGGAGACACAGAATCCAAAATGGGCTCCAGGCTCTGAGCTGTCAGCGCAGAGGCCAATGCGGGGCTTGAGCTCACAAACCATGAGATCATGACCTGAGCTGAAGTCAGTCGCTTAACCGACTGAGCTACCCAGGTGCCCCACATTTGTTATTTCTTATATGGAACCATTAATTTATTGAATTTTCTTCTTGTTTCTCAGGTAAATTACCCAGACCTTCAGGTCCTTTTTGGGGACTGTCCTAAGCATAAAGAATGGCAATATGAAGTTTTGGGGACTATGTTTATTGGTGGCTGAATAGCCAGTACAAAGAAACTCAGTTCAAAATGAATTAATATTTTTAGAATATAAAATGGTTCTAAGTTAAATAAAAAGGACATGGACAAACAGAAGCTGGGAGGTGAAAGGCTATACAGAGCTGATATCTGTATAGAGAATCAGCCAGAAATAGGTATTCAGAACTTAGACTGTGAGTTACAAGTTAGTGCAGGGTCTTTTTACGTGGTGACATGGGGCAGGCATGTGGCTGTGAGAGGTAGACAATTGTACATGTATGGTAGAGGGAACAAAGTC
Source organism: Herpailurus yagouaroundi (assembly GCF_014898765.1). NCBI lineage: Eukaryota > Metazoa > Chordata > Mammalia > Carnivora > Felidae > Herpailurus > Herpailurus yagouaroundi. The sequence goes on from NW_024412453.1 coordinate 8,625,493, forward strand.
CACACAAAGATGCCCTCACTCCTGAAATAAATTGCAAGTTAAAGGGGTCTCCAAAACTACTTTTAGTTTTGATGATTTGCTAGAAAGATTCGTGGAACTCACTGAACGTTGTTGTACTCACAGTTACAGTTTATTGCAGGGAAAGGATACAGGTTAAAATCAGTCAATGGAGGGGGGATAAAATCAGCTAATGGAGGAATCTCATGAGCAGAGTCTAGAAAAGGTTTCAAATGTGGAGCTTCAGTTGTCCTCTCTCTATGGAATTATGGACAGTGTGACTTCCCCAGCATCGATGTGTGATCATAGGCACAGAGTAGTGCCAATCACAGAAGCTCGCCCAAGCATTGGTATTTCGCATTTTTATTGGGGCTTCATCCCATACGGCTTGTGTGGCAGCCCCTCTGGAGTTAGATCTGACAATGTGGGACTGACCATTTGTCTCTAGTTCCTTCATAGGTGGAACTGATACTGTATAGCCCCAAACCTCCATTTTACATCCTATTGTTAGACTGGTGGCCAGGGTCCCTAGGAAACAAAGATACTCCTACAAGGAGTGAACATCCCCAAGGGTCTAGGGATTACATCCCAGTAGCCAACGACACAGGTAAGTTGATTCTTCACTACACAGTGGCCTTATGCATATTAGCAACCCAGAATTGCCCCCCAATGAAACATTCATTCATTCATTCATTCATTCATTCATGTCTCTGTGCCAAACACCACACTAGGCACTTTAGGGGAAATGGTGGTTAAGACATGATTCTTGAGCTGACTCAAATGTGAGCAATCATGGGAGACATGGAACAGATGGAAGATGGAAAGGTGATCTAGCTAACCAGAGAATATAGCCCTGGAGTGGGAAATAGGGAAGTTTAGGGCTTAGTCTAAAGGGGCATAGGGCTCCCTTTTCTTATTCCAGGAAGATCAGAAGGAAAAAGTCCAACCATATAGCCAGGGCATGGTGACAAGTCCCTCACATCCATAGCAAATGGGTAAAGAGGAGTCACTAGCCAGTTCTTTATTTTGTTTTTATTTTCTTCTTAGTACTAACTGCATCTGAAATTGTCTTGCTTACTTATTTGTTCATTTAGTGTTTGTCTTTCCCAGTAGTATGAGGGAAGATGTTTGCCTCTTTCTCTCACCCCTCTGTTCCCAGTACCTGGAAGAGTGCCTAGGACAATGGAGACACTCATTATTCATTCGTTAAATGAATTTTCCTCCAACCCCATGCCACAAGAAGGATCTTGGAACTTTCTACCTCTAGGGCTTAGGTTTCTCCAGCTAAATCAAAGAGAAACTCCCAGCCACCAAGAGTGTCTAGCTCCACATCAACTCCCATTCATTTCTTCCAGCAGGAGTGTGATGTATTGTATCAGGGGGAGTAGAAGCTGCTGGTACCATGGTGCATTTGTCCATTTAGATCCGCTGGAAAGCTGAGGAGTAATTATAGATGCAAACCTGCTGCCTTCAACTGTAAAAACTTCACACTGAGTTAATAAAGTCTTGGCCACTTAGCTTCATGTTTTTGCATCTTAACACATGAAGGCACTTTGCAAAGGGTTGAGTGAACATAATTATCAATTTCCACATGCATATTACCATTCAGCTGGGGTCAGGCAAATTCTTCCTAGACACAGACTGTTGACAATGGCAACGAGCACTTGGGCTCACTTTTTTCATCCACCACGTGCAAATTTGTGTCACTTTCTTTTGACTCCGTTTATCGATTTCCACATAAATCCCTGGTGAAATGCAAAACATCACAGCTGTTCCTGGAATCAGTCCAACTGGGGATGGGGGAAAAATGGAATTTGACTTTTCTTTCTGTTGAGGAAATTAGAGGTACTTCATGGCTTTTTGGGGTGGGGGTGTAAATTGTCAGAGAATGACTTGGGGACAATGCAGAGGTGGCTTCTATTTGCTGGGATGTAAGAACTTCAGACAAAGGCTGGGGCAGGGGATGATGCAAAATATTGAACAAAAGGGGGATCTTTTGTTTCAGAGATGGACTGTGTACTAAATTATGTATATAGAGTAAATTGGGATAAATGGCTTATAAAGGTATAATTATGTGGTTATATATATTTGGAAATACTCTGGTGTAGAAATTAAATGGACTAAAATAGTAGAGTTAGAACATGAGTTGGACTGTGAGGTACAAAAGAGGTGGCTGATTATGTTTCCGTGATAGCAGTAGCGAGGTGAGCCAAGGCCGGTGGAATTCAACCAAGTGGAGTGGAGTGTTCTAAGGGTGAACCCAGCCAAAACTCAAAAGCGCCTGGCTCTGAGATGCCCTTTCCTTAGCCTAATGCCCGTTGGACTAATAAATCCATATGTCTGGAAGTATGTCGTAATCAGGGGCATAAGGACACGGGTCTAGTAGTGCCGATTTGGAAGAAGTTCTGAGATGCGGTATGGAGGAGGCACTGCTCCTGTTTTTTGTCCATTCCTGTTGACCCACCTCCAATGTCTAGTGCCACTTAGCGCACTACAGAGTGCCATGTGGCTTCTTTCTTCAAGATAGTATATACACAGCCATCAGAGCGTGTCTGCCTATTTTTTTTAAGTTTGTTTATGCTGAGAGAGAGAAAAGGCGCAGCGCATTCGTCACTGGGGGAGGGGCAGAGAAAGAGAATCCCATGCAGGCTCCACACTGTCATTGAGGAGCCTAATGTGGGGCTTCATCGAAGGAACCATGAGATCATGACCTGAGCCAAGATCGAGAGTCGGATGCTCAGCCGACCGAGCCACTCAGTCACCCTCAAGTCTTCCTACTTTGCATCCCATTTCTGTCACTCATACCTCAGTCCTTTGGATAACTTGCTGATGTTTTTTCCTCATGTGGAGAATGAGCCCACATTTAGAGTTACTGTCACATGGTTGGCACAGTGCTGGCATGGAACACTCATCACATGTTTTCTAGTATGGTATTTAACGTGTTAAAAAGAGGACTGGCCACACCCAATGCGAGGCTGGGAGTCAGGGAGGGCAAATTGCCTTCCTAAAGTGTCTCATGTGTTGTCTGCACCTCTCAGTCCTTTTTCCTTCTTCCTGTATCTTTCCCTTTCATTCCCTCCTTGATGGTCGACCTCGTTTCTCCTTCAAATCCAAAAACAAACAAACAAGCAAGCACTAGTGAAAGAGGGTGTAACATTAGTTCTGGAAACTTCAACCCTTCAGAATTGTGTGTGGCTGGTCAAATATGTCCTGTAGGGGGAGGCATTCCCTTTCCCTGTCTCCTGACGACTGGCCCATAAATGAGACCATTCTGTCCTCTCAAAAGGATCAAGTAGATACGGTTGCCTTTGAAGGAGGAAGTGTTCTACATCTGATTAATGAGGGTACAAGGTTAGAACATAAATGGGACCAGCCTTCTCTGCTGGAAAAAATTAATGTGTAGAGGCAATGGACCCCTCTTTTCTCTTCCCTTTACTCTCGATGGGAGTGGAGAAAGCTATGGTATTTTTCACGTAGCTGGTTGGGCAAGTGACCAGCCAGACCTAAATCTTCCCCTGTGTTGATCCCTATATCATTTAGCAATTGGCGTAAAACAAATGATCATAAAATTTAGTGGCTTAAAACAACCATTTATTATTATTTTTTTACAAGTCTGTGGGCTATCTGGGTAGTTTTCCCAGCTTTGGTGGGCTCATTAAGGCATCTTCAGCCAGCGGGAGGGTTGACTCGGGGGGGTCTAGGATTGCATCGGGGTGCAAAGTTGTTCAACGTGTCATTCATTCTCCAGCAGCAGAGCCCAGGCTTGAACATGCAGTCGTGGTGGGGTCTGAGGTTGAGTAAACCTAATTGTATAAAAGGACCAGAAGAGACCCACACATGCTTTGAAGCCTCTGATTGCATGAGGTTTGCTACAGTCTTATCTTACAAAACAAGCCACCCTCGGGGCGCCTGGGTGGCACAGTCGGTTAAGCGTCCGACTTCAGCCAGGTCACGATCTCGTGGTCCGGGAGTTCGAGCCCCGCGTCGGGCTCTGGGCTGATGGCTCGGAGCCTGGAGCCTGTTTCCGATTCTGTGTCTCCCTCTCTCTCTGCCCCTCCCCCGTTCATGCTCTGTCTCTCTCTGTCCCAAAAATGAATAAACGTTGAAAAAAAATTAAAAAAAAAACAAAACAAGCCACCCATCTGAGCCAGGGAGCTACAAAATTATAACCAAAGGGTGTGGATACAGGCAGGCCATTCACTGGGGCCATTCATGCAATGAATCTCCCCAGTCCCAAAGACTGCAATATGAGGTGTATACAGTTTGCAAGGGTGAGAACGGTGTTACGTCAGGCCTTGGAAAGCTTTATGATAAAAAAAGATTGTTGGGGCACCTGGGCGGCTCAGTGGGTTAAGAATCTGACTCTTGATTTTGGCTCAGGTCATGATCTCAAGGTTCGTGAGATCGATCCCTGCATCGGGCTCTGCACTGAAAGCGGGGAGCCTGCTTGAGATTCTCTCTCTCTGCTCCTCCCCTCCATGCATTCTCTCTCTCTTTCATTAAATAAATGAACATTTAAAAAGAAAGATTCTTGGGGCGTCTGAGTGGCTCAGTCAGTTGAGCATCCTACTTCGGCTCAGGTTATGATCTCATGACTCGTGGGTTCGAGCCCTATGTCAGGCTGTGTGCTGACAGCTCAGAGCCTAGAACCTGCTTTGGATTCTGTGTCTCCCTCTCTCTCTGCCCCTCTTCCACTCGCACTCTGTCTCTGTCTCTCTTTCTCTCAAAATAAATAAACATTTAAAAAGTTAAAAAAAAATATTCTGGGGCCACGTTTTTGAAGATGAGTGTGTGTTCTTTAATAGGAGGAAGGGCAATCCAGGAAGAGAGCACAGCTCACCCAAAAGCTCAGAGGCCAGATCCAGCTTGGTGATTGGAGGAACTGGGAAAAGCCCAGCAGAGTGAGTACAAGGTGCATCATGGCGGCACCAGTCCAGGAAATAGGGCTAAACAGCTTGGGTTTTCTCTTCTAGTCTTCTGGGAATGACCCAAGGTTTTTACTGTTGAATCACTGTTGGATTCTACCAACTCCTTTCCTTTGGAAAGATAACCCCGTGCAAGGGGTATGCAGGGGAGGAAGAACCTCATACCCACCTGATCTGCAAGTTGGGAGACTTTTGTGGCCAAATAGTGCTCCTTCCTCCACCCACTGTGCTTTGTTTAGCTCTGTCATTCCTCTCAAGAACACAGCTAAGTGCTTCTCATTCACAAACCTGGAAGCCAGCTTTTTGCAGAGTCTTCAGACAAGGACAGATCCGGACTCTGGCTACCAAAGAAAGAAAGAGAGAGAGAGTAAGAGAAAGAGAGAGAGAAGGAAGGAAGAAGGAAGGAGGGAAGGAAGGAAGGAAGGAAGGAAGGAAGGAAGGAAGGAAGGAAGGA
>NW_024412453.1:8630878-8640492 GCF_014898765.1 Herpailurus yagouaroundi
GGAAGGAAGGAAGGAAGGAAGGAAGGAAGGAAGGAAGGAAGGAAGGAAGGAAGGAGAGAAAGTAGAAAGAAAGAAAATGGAAAGAAAGAAAAAAAAAGAACACCAGAATTAATGGCTAGACTAAGAAGCAAGGCCCCACTTCGCATGTACATCCTGAAGCGTGTATAATTAGACCGGAGAGAAATGGCTTATTTAATTCATGTTATTTCATACAAGATCTCTAGCAGCATTCTGTCGTGTCTTTATGACTCCGGTGCATGCTACTTCTCTAACAGTTTAGAACAACAATGGGGCTTTACTTATCTTCAGGAAGCCAGCCCACTCTTTTGATGAAGGAGAAATGGCCCCAGCCCCAGGTTGCCATAGACACTGGGAAAGGCTGTCACCAAGCTGCAGCACACCTATTTGGTGGTGACAAGCAGAATTAGAGGTATTGAGGAATCAAAGGCAAAACTAGCCTGATGAAACAAAGGGTCCCATCAGCTTCTCCCGACATACTTTTTTGCAGAAGCAAGCCTCCCAGTGTCCTTTTTCCTCTCCCTTCCGTCATGAAGCCGGGTGAATGGATTTGAATCTTAAGGGTGGAGGCAGTAACCTCCACACAGGGCTCAAATTCAGGTGCATGGCAAAGACCTTCCTTAAACCACGTGAGTGGCTTCCCATGGTTCCCTCCTTCTTGACATACATGCCGACAAACCCTGGAAGGTCTGTCACACCTGCCAGTGTCTCCAAATTCCTCAGTCACTCTGCTCCCGCCACCCTTCGGTCTTCCTTTGAGTTCATAAATATGTAACACGTTTCCCACCTGGGGGACCTTTGCCCTTGGTGTTCTGCCTTCCTAAATTCTCTCTCTCCTGCTTTTGTGTGCCTGGTTCCATCTTGTTTCCCAGGTCTCTTTTTAAAGTTGCTTTCACTAGAGGACATGCCTGACCATTATATCTGAAATATCTCCTCCACCCCACTTGTCCCCTATCACATCCTCTTGGTTCTTGCCTGGTAATTTTCACAACCTATAATTATCTTTTATTTACTGTTTGCTTATTTATGGCTGGCCACCCCCACAAGGGTGCAAGCTGCAAAAAAGGCAGGTGCCCAATAGATGTATTGCTTATCTTTGCTTGGTTTCCTCCCAACCCCGACGCTTGAAGCAAGGATTCAAGTCCAAGGGGCATATTTGGGAGGCAAAGGAAGTGAAGTCAGGAGGTGGGAGGGAGACCAGGAAGGGAAAGCAGCCACTGAAGGGCTGTGATAACAAGTTATCATCGACTAGGGGGCTCATGAACAACAGGAGCTGATTTTTCATAGTTCCAGATGCTGGAAGTCTGAAATCAGGGTACCATCCTGATCAGGTTCTGGTGAGAGCCCCCTTCCTGGCCGCAGATGGTCTGTGTCTCCTTGTGTCTTTCGTGGAATAAATGCGGAATGGGGAAGGGAGCCCACCGAGGTCTTTTTTTATAAGGATGCTAATTCCATTCATGAAGCTTCTACCCTCATTACCATAATCACCTCCCAAAGCCCTCAAATACCATTACAGCAGAAATTAATTTTTAACATATCAAGTTGTGGGGATACAACTCTTCAGTTGATCGCTGGTGTGTTATCAAGTGAATTACCATTGAGTCTCTGGGATGTGATCCCTCTGGGAAACTCCTGGAACCAGTGAAGAGCACAAAACTCAGACTTGCCATAGCTGAGGGGTGGCAGAGCCCTGGTCGTTGCCTGCCAGCTCCCATGAATCATTGAGGGCTGTTCCCAGGGAGCAGGAAGTCTCCTTGTAAGCACATAAGAAACAGATTATGTTCCAGAAGTAATTGTCTTTGGAGAGCTTTGTAGGAAAGAGACAATGTGGTTAATCCGAGAACATACTACAACATAAGGGTGGGGGTAAGACACTTGGGTGAGGGCAACTGGGCAGTAGGGATAAGAGCCATGTAAAAATAAGGGGCTGGCCTAAAGGGCCATGGGAGAAAAACAAGTGGACGCTTCACTCAGTCAAAAGGGTGCAAGGGTCAGCATGCCATATTTTTAAAATTGAGGTGACAGTTACATACAATGGAGTACACGTGTATTAATGGCACAACCCAGTTTGTAACTCTGTTTACATCCATATAGCCACAACCCAGATCAAGACATAAGCTGTTTCCATCCTGCCAGAAAGTTCTGTCATGCCCCTTTCCAGTCCTCCTCCTTATCCTCAAGAAATCAGTCTTCTGACTTTTATCTCCAAAAATTAAATTTTAAAGTAACATATTTTTAATGGGTAGAAGGAATAAATGCTTGTTGTAGAACATTCATACAATGACAAAGGTACTAAATACAATAAGTTAACTCACCTGTAATCCTATAGTGCAGAAGTAGCCACCTTGAACATTTTCATCTGTTTCTTGTCTTTTTTCATTTTTTATTTTAATTTGAGCCCATATCATATATTCCATTTTATATTCTGATTTTTTTTAATTTTTTTTTAACGTTTATTTATTATTTTTGGGACAGAGAGAGACAGAGCATGAACGGGGGAGGGGCAGAGAGAGAGGGAGACACAGAATCGGAAACAGGCTCCAGGCTCTGAGCCATCAGCCCAGAGCCCGACGCGGGGCTCGAACTCACGGACCGCGAGATCGTGACCTGGCTGAAGTCGGACGCTTAACCGACTGCGCCACCCAGGCGCCCCCTTATATTCTGATTTTTAAACCAATCATCAGGTCACAAACGTTTCCAGGTTAATTACAAAGTCTTTGTAAATAAGCATCATTTTACATGGCTTTAAATATTCCATTGAGGATTTTAGCAAAAAGTATTGACCAGTTCCATACATGTTGGTGATTTTAGTTTGTTTTTTCCCCCCACTGTTTTGCGGTAATGAATGCCTTTTTCCATAAAGTTGTCTGGCTCTCAGATCGTTCTCTTAGAATGGGTGTGGAGGTACAGAGTTAAAAGAATACATATATTCAAACTCCTGTTATGTACAGACAGTCCCCGACTTACCATGGTTCACCTTGCGATTTTTCAACTTTACAATGGTGTGAAAGTGATATGCATTCAGTAGAAACTGTCCTTGGAATTTTGAATGTGGATCTTTCCCCGGGCAAGAGATAGGCAGTCTGGTCTTCCCTCGTGATCCTGGGTAGTGGCAGTAACCACAGCCCCCAGTCAACCACAATCACGAGAGTAAGTGACTGATACGCTGACAACCACTGCAATTTGTCACTTTCAGTACAGTACTCAATAAATTACATGAGCTATTCAATACTTTATTGTAAAATAGGCTTTGTATTGAATGACTTGGCCCAACTCTAGGCTAACATAAGTGATCTGAGCATATTTAAGGTGGGCGAGGCTAAGCTATGATGTTCGGTAGGTTAGGGGTATGAAATGCATTTCCAACTTATGATATTTTCAACTGACTATGGGTTTATCAGGATATAACCCCACTGTAAGTTGAGAAAGATCTGTATCTTCAGATACAATCTTCCAGAACAGATTGATTTACGTTCCTACATCTGGGTACCCAAAGGGTACCCATTAGGCATCCTGCTCACCAGCATTAAACACCATTGTTTTTTTTTGTTTTGTTTTTTTGTTTTTGAAACTTGAACTACTATCTGGAAAAACTCAGAGAAGCTCTCCAAAGAACAGTTGTGTTCAGTGCCACTCCAAAGAACAATGGTAGCTTATTTTCCCTCAACTGTTCTAGAATACTGAGATATTCTGAATAGGTGACCTCAGAAATCACTTTGGTTCAACATCTGGAGCCATCTGTGAGCAATGCATAGGGAGGACAGACAAGGGACATTTGTGGGCTGCCTTGGAGCAGGGTCACAGATGGCCTCCCGTTACATAACCTCCTTCAAAAGAATACATTCTGTTCACCTCTCATTTCATCATGGGCATGGAGAAGGAAGAAGTTGACAGGCCCAGTCTGTGACTTGCACAGCTTCAGAGGGTGCCTTTGTGAGGGTGGGATGGCGTGAGAGCTGATAATTACAGTGCAGGGCACAGCTGAGAGGCATAATGATCAGGGCCAACCTAACATTTAGGTCAGACTGGATAATGGCCTTTGAAGGCATGTTCTGCTATTTAAAATCACCCTCCCATCTCCAAGAAATCCGGCCTTTTGCGCTGGAATAAAAGGCCAGGGTGTGTGTGCATGCTCTGTATAGGGCACTTCCAAATTTGTTTCTAGGAAAGCTCCTCCAATGAAAATTCTTTACCATGAGCAGGAAAACTCAATTCCCATAGACTTTCTAAAGGCCCAAGACAGTAAATCCAATGATGGTTCTGCCCGGGAGCAAGAGCTTCATGCGAACGGATGGTCTCCTTCTAAACCCACTTTGGAAATACTGATTCCTTGCCTAACTTTAGACACCCATTGGGCCTGTGCCTACTGACTGTGGTCTCCCGGCCAGGTTCCCCTCTAAGTGCCTTTGCATCACACGACGGTCACCATCACTCAGTAGTTTTTGTACATCTGTTTTCACATCCATCATACATAAAATCATGGCTGCACAGTGGTTTTTGTTGTGAATATGCATGTGTATGTTTTGCAGGATGCATTATTAGGCACTGTAATATTTATCCACAAGAGTTAATGTCATTTCTGTGACAGTCTTTCGCTACCTAAGAAAAGAAAGGAAGAAGAAAAGAGTTTTGTGATAAACAGTACACGGCTGGTGAGGTTATGCACTCTGAGTTTCCTGAACCCAGACTTTCTTGGTTCTTTTGTGTTTATTCTGTGACTGGCTGTTTAAAATACATGCCCACTGCCCCCCGCCCCCCAAAAGAAAATGACTGCAATTTCCATGGAGATGAGACTGGGACTAAAAAGGCAAATGCCTGGATGCTGGATACTCCAGGTCGCCTGGATCTACGAACAGGTGCAGCATCCATAGTGGGCTTGGCAGGTGCTCCTTCTCTCCCACCAGTCCCATGTCGCTAAGCTAGCTGCCCCCCGCCACAGTCATGTCATGAGTCCAGGGACTGGGCTCCAAGCTCTCCATACATCTTGTTCATTTCTCCTCGAGTTCCTGACATCTTCTCGTGACCCTGAACGTGGAGGGTGCAAGTCCACAGTACATCAGGAACCCCAAACCACCCCCTCTAGACTTGGGAACCCTCCTGTCCGACTCCACCAATCCAAAACAAATCCTTTCGCTCTTCTGATCCTGTTTTGTTTGCCTCACTGAAGTCATAGCACCAAAATAGATTTTCACTTTTTATAAATTATGACTGATGTGTGGGCAAACACCAATTTATTCCCCCACTTTTGCCTCCCTAGGGTTGAACTCAGTGCCAAGCACATATTATGTGCTCATTAAATGTTTTTTAAAATGCTATTAAATGTTATTGGAAATCTGACTTCTAGTTTATATAAATAATCTTTATAAGGAGCACTTACTATGTATTAGGCACTAATCTAACTGTGTCTTTTATACTTACTAAGTCCTACTGGTCTGGGAGGTAATAGTATTACCCTCCATTTTACAAATGAGGAAATAGAGGCCTAGAGAGGTACAGCAACTTGCCCAAAGTCACATAAATGGGAGGTGGGGGAGTCAGGATTTTAGTCCAAGTCCTCTGGCTTCGAGTACAGTCCATGACTTTATCCTATTTTATATCATCCCTTGAATAACCACATGGCACTGTGAATTAAGACCAAAAGGTTCAGTCATAGGAGATGGGTAGTAATCAAATGGTTTAAACTTGTAAGAATAACACTCCCTTTCCACTACCACTAATATTTATGCTAATGTAGGTTCATTCATTTGTTCCTTTGCTCCATCTACAAATATTTATTGACTGATGACTATGTTGCGGAGACATTTTTAGGAATTAGCTTTCAGTAATGAACGGAAAAGGATACAGCCCGTTATCTCCAAAACCTTAGCATCTAAATTCATTTCAATTTAACTCTCCTTCAACAAACATCTCCAGAGAATCTCAGGATTATGATAGGTTCTGGAGAAATAAGAAGGAGTCAGGAAGAGTCTGAGATCCTTAAAGAACTCCTCTGTGATAAGGGAGACAGACACAACTGCCATAATTAAAGTGAGAAGGAGTGAAAAAGAACAGAAACCCAATGTGGGAGACACTGAGTCCAACTCCAGTCCTCTCCAGAAGGCTTCCTGGAGGAGACACAGCTGCACGTGAATCTTAAGAGAATCTCACGTGACAACCAGGTGAAGCGTGTTGGGACAGCTCCAGCAAGACAAGCAGTCTGATGTTTCTAGAGCCAAGTGAGAAGAAGTGACCAGAGATAAGGCTGGAGAACATGGGACACAGGCAAGAGAACATGCGGGAGAGATGAAGAAAGTGTTTCCAGAAGACCTATGAGAACTTCCATTTTCTATATCTGTTTAACAACATTGAAAAGGAAACAAACTGTTCTTCGTGAGGATGATGGAAGCTTCTTTGTCAGATGGCTGTGTGTAGCATAGAACCTCAGGAGATAGCTATCATATGGATGATCACTGCTTCTCCAGGCCGAGAAAAACTTCACATAAGTCACTAGACTTCCAGGCTGGACTCCTACTTCATCTGAAAAGAAAACTGCCCTTAAACAAAGCAGATACTCAGATTACCTCATAAGCGACAGAAAATAATGTCAAGGGGGAGAAAAATGAATAAAGACGGACCTGAGAAAACTAATGAAGGGGCATTAGTGGGGGGTTTATGATGCACAGCCTTTTGTTAATGCTAAGCTTTCCCAGGTGAGTTATATAAGTCACAGAACAAGGCGATGGATGGAAGTTTTATTTTCTCTTGTTTGAAGCAACGAGCCCCTGTAAAATAAATAAAAGTGTAGGGGGTTGGGAACATGGAGAGTTGATTCACCAGGGCATAAAATTAATCATTGGGATTATGTTCCACCATATAGCAACAAAAACAACCACTGCCATTTCTGATGATTTGCTACTTCAGAGATTATCACGACTTTTCACGATGCATTATTACATGTGACTTTTATCTCATCCTTGGGGGTGGAGAATTATATCACCCCCATTTTACAGACAGTGGAGAATGAGATGGACGAGTCTTGTTCAAGGTCTTTCAGCCAGTAAGGAGCCAAACTGGAATTCAAACTCGGGTGCACTGACTCTAAAATGAATTCATTTTGCCCGTATAACACCTTCCCCAGCACGCCCCCTCTGAGCAAACATCTTCTGTGGAACATTAGTTAGGACTCCTCCATTCTCCTTGTCCCAGAGTCACATTTTAACCATCAACCTTGATAACATCTCTTTCGCACAGTTGAAGTTCATACATTTGGAGTAGCTGAAATTCCAGTAACATTATTTTCTACTTCTCTCCGGTGAGCTTCCCCAGAAGAAATGCCTTGTTATCTCGAAAGAAAAAAATGTAATGAAAAGTCTTCTTATGAGCAGCCCTTAGTACTGTCTGTTCTTGCCTTTGGGTGAGTTATGATTCTCAAGTAGCAAAGCCGCCTCTCAAAACTGGAGGCGAGTAGTGTAAATGCTGCTGTCCAACCTAGTTTGATTTTATTTACAGAATGTGTTGTTTTGAGCCATTTATTTTGTTCAGTCTTAACTTCAGATTTTGAAATAGTTATAGATTCCCTGGAAATTGCAAAAATAGGAGAGGTGCACATACCCTTCCCCCAGCTTACCCCCATGGGAACACCTAATATCACCACGGAGTACAATATCACCACGGAGTGTTTTAATGTTCTTGTTTTTCTGACTTAGTTATTAAAACTAAAACAAAACAAGCAGGCAAACATCAGCAACAAACCTACAAGATCCAGCATAAAAGTTAGAATTTCAGTCTTAGAAATTGGAAGACCCAGCAATGTGCCCCTGCATGGGTGCTGTTGGTGACCAGTTAGTGGTTGTCCGTGTTAACCGACAAGCACCCTCCTGGTCTATATGAATCTCCATTCAGTTGCATTCCCTGCCTGGCCTCTGGAGGCAGTGGAGTTTTAAGTGTATTCTTCAGAAGGGGAACTTTGAAGCGACCTCGGGGTAAGTCTCCAGCACCTCCTTGAAGGCATGGAATTATATGGCTTCCCACCCACCCATAGCTGCTTCACACAGAACATCTTTGAAATCAGAGTTCTTAAGTTGGGGTCCACAGATACCTACTGTTAAGATGTGATGATCTGAGGAACTTTGGAAAGTACAGGACATTTTTGTATCCCTATTATCCTAGCAAGTGTAAGCATTTTCAGTTTAGAAGGATGTTCTTGGTGCTTGCATTTCCTCCTCCATGATTTAGCTCATGCCTGCTCTACGGACAGAAATGGGGTTCCAGGCACACCTCACACATTTTCTTATTCAACTGCTTTTATCTTGCCTTACGTCACCACGAAATAAGATTTATTCCTTATCTGCCATCCCTTGTTTCTCTCCACTCCCTTCCCACTCCCGACCACTTGATCTAATTATTTCTGTTGGGAGTTGGATTGATCCCAGGACTTGGAACATGCCTGTACCCCTTCTTTAGACAAAACGTACACAGATTTTAGGTTAATGGAAAAGGCACTTGGAAAGGAAATGCAAAGCAGAAGAAGGGAGACTGTTAATGGAATCACTAGGGGTCATGCGAGCAGATAGCCAGTCTTGACATTTTGAAATCTGGACGTCTTGTAGTTGCTATGCTTTAGGGCCAGACAATGTCAAAGACTTCCTTTCTCCTTCTCCTACAATAAAAGGACTTAAACTCTATCCCTGATCCCCAGTCCAGCAGGAAACTGGATAGATGCAATCAAATGACTGACAGGTCTCCCCTAAAGCCAGAGAGAAGAGAGGGGCATGCAGGGAAAATTAAAGCATTAAGGAGATAAGGGTGCCAGAGATTGGAAATGGAAAGTGGAGGAGATATAAAGGGGAGAGACTTCTTTCTAAGGAAAGGAAACCCCAAGAATCTAAAATGACCCCCCCCCAAGCACACACATACACACTATTACAAAGCCATCTGTACATTCATAGATTTGGTGGGGCATTTGCGGGGTAAGAGTAAGACTGAGGATTTACCAGGTTTCCCCTCCTCCAATAAGTATATAAGAAGACCTGATCCACCCAGAATACACATCCTCCTCCATTGTGCCTGCCTAAGTATTAACTCAGCCCCTTAACAGCATTTCATGTAATCACAGCCCCAGCTGCCCATGCTGGTAAATCGCTGAGATCACTGCCCTTCTAATGGAAAGTTTGGAAGGTCAAAAGAAGCAGAGTTGGCTCCCAACTGGGCTTTTGAGAGCTGACCTTTTATTTCCTCCATGGCTGTGCTGCAGACACAAGTCCTCATTTCCCAAGAAGGTCCCTGTAATTGGGCTGAACACAATGGCAGTGGCGCAGACGCTTGGGGAGGTGGCGACTCAGACTGAAATTCAAGGAATTCAAAATTTGAGAGCTCGTGGGGCCACCAAAAGCTATTGGGTCCGGTTTCGTGCCTTCCGGTTTCAACCATTCTCTTATTAGGGTGTAACAAGTCCTCCCCCCTTGGCCCCCATGTTCCAGACATACCATGCCTGAAGGACAGGCTTTCCTGAGTAGACCATTCTAGCCTCATTTTAGGTCACCTTTCAAGTGTTTCCTTTGTCCAATAAAAAAGGTCTCAAGAACTGTGCCTACATTGCCTTTGCTTTCTTTTTTTTT
>NW_024412453.1:8645492-8672460 GCF_014898765.1 Herpailurus yagouaroundi
GTTCTGCTAATCCTCTGGCGGTTTTCTGGGTTATTTAGGCAGGTGTAGGTGGAATCTAAGTGATCAGCAGGACGCGCGGTGAGCCCAGCGTCCTCCTACGCCGCCATCTTCCCTCTCTCTCCGCCTTTGCTTTCTTTTTAAGGTCAGCTCTTCTTGTATTCTCATTATTCAAGATGGAAGTCATGGAGGGCACCTCATTTTGCGAAGGAACACAGACAGTAATTAAGTTGCCACATAGCCTTTTCCTTTCTGGGCTAATTCCAATTATTTTTAACCTTTTCACATGGACCCCTTTTTCTGACCTTTTAATGAATTTTCGCTGCTTACCTCTCTTGGGTCCTTCACAGTTTTGCCAAAAGTTGTCAACAAGAATCATGAAATGATTACTGTTTCACCTCCTGGTTGCAATAGCAGACTTCCATTTTTGAGAAACAGTCAATAAGAATTCTATGCCTAATTTTCAGCTCCCTGTCTGCAGTGATGTTCCCACCAAGTACATGAGTTCTGCTGTCTTCTTTCTCAGCTTAATGTTGTACCTATAAAATAAAATGATTACTTCAGGTATTTTCAAGTAGTTCTTCCTGAGGCCTCACTAAGCATATAAGAGTGCACGACTAGGTACTGTAACTGATAGAAAATGGGCAGGTATTGTCAGATCCTTGTAATATAAGCACCCCAATGATGGGCACGTGGAAGAGATTACCCTTTGAGTAACTATTATGCGCCCGTTACGTGTTTAATCTCTTTATCGACCTAGAATCTCTTCAAAATGGATGATGTCATTGCTGCTTTACAGAGGAGCAAACCAAGATTCAGAGAATTTTAGTGACTTGCACAAATTTTTGCAGTAGTTAATTGAGTGGTAGAAAAGTCCTATAAACCCAGGATGGTCTTACCCTAAAGCAAATACTTGGAGTTTTCAGGGCTTTGGCAGTTTTTGCTGTGTTCATGTTTATGACCTTGGATCCCTTCCCCTCCAAGTCAAGGGTCACCTTGAAAAGACCAAGCTGATATTAGTAACTTATGTATGATAAATGCTGTTATCCTCAAGAATCCAATGGGACATTCACAGAGGGGATGATTAAACCCTATCAGGATCTTCCCTAATGGAATTGCCATGACCCTGTTCTTTATGGTTCAAGAGACTCTACAGAATGAAGAGTAAGTGCATGGAGCCTGGGACCGGGCTGGTTTTCATCCCAGTTGCCCACCTACTGACTGTGAAGCCTTGGGAAAAAGGTTCTACCTCTCTCTCTTTCCATTTTTTTATCTGTAGAATAGAAATATAGATAGTGCTCATGTCCTTGTTGCACTGTTGGGTGCATTAATACATTAAAGTGGATAGAGCTGAGCCTGAAAAAGATTAAACGCTGAGTAATTAGTATCCATCTCTGAAATCCCTCCTCCCCAGGGTGTGGCAGCAGCCTTCAGTGTCCATCTTTACTGGAGCCATGTTTTCAAGACGGTAACCATGGTAAAAGGCTTCTCTAGATGTTTCCATGACATTTTTTTGTTGTTTCTTTAAGCAAAAACTTGCAAATCTCTTTTGAAAAGCAAATATATCTAATTTTTCCAGGCCAAAGAGAATCTAGGTTTCTATCAGAGCATAAAGGGCTTTAAAACAAGGATATGGGGGATTACAGGATGTTCTAAAGCAATTAACTACACAAATGGAAGAGACAAAATCAAATCTATCTGAAATACAAGGTCTTTATGTTTAAGGTAACTGTGGCAGCTTCAGCAGGAATAGGAAATGGGAGAGAATTCTAAAGTGTCCTTGTTCACCTGAGCAGTTTATTTTTTTTTCTATGTCCTTGAACATAAAAATCTATATTGAAGTAAAAAAAAAATATATGGGACAAGACACCAATCTCCCAATTTATTTCCCTATTGAGTTTCCTTCTTAACAGCACCCTAAGGAAGAATGACAATATTCAAATGTTTAAAAATAAACCATTTTGCTTGAACTATCAGGAGCTGTGGGGTGAACTAATTTTTGTTTTTTCTCACATTTTGCCAAGGTTAAGTCCACCAAAAATAATTTAAGTACTGCCTTTATCCAGTTATACTCCAGTAAACTTGAATTTTTTCAATGTTTATTTATTTATTTTTGAGAGAGCGCACAGTGGAGGAGGCACAGAGACAGAGAGGGAGACACAGAATCCCAAGCAGGCTCTGACCTGTCAGCACAGAGTCCCATGCAGGGCTCGAACTCACGAATCCTGGAACCATGACCTGAGACGAAGTCAGATGCTTAACCGACTAAGCAACCCAGCCACCCTCAAATTATTATTATTTTTTTAATCCTCTGCGAATGGACATCATTTTCCACCAACTGGGGCTCAATCACGCACAGTTTTCTGCCATTTCTCGCAACATACTTTACCATCATTTGCCTGATGGTTTGTGTGTTTGTCTTGTCTTTTCCACCATTGTTCAGTTTCTTTGAGGGGTGCGTTCTTGCTGAACCCCTCGGAAGCCCCTGTAGCTCCAAACACTCCTATAGTTTTCTCACTACGTGTGCTGAAGACACCGACTCAGGGAAGTTGTGCATGAATCCTCTCAGGCAATGCGTGTTGTTAAAATAATAGGAGTTTTACTACGAGAAAAAAACAAAACAAAACCTGGGCACATCTTGAAAGCTGTTGTTTTCATTAATTAGCATAATGGATCAAGTAAATAGGGAAGAAATTATGTTTGAAAAAGAACAGATTACCTACAGGGCTGAAATCTTGTCACACGATAGGTTTGCAGTGTTAGCGCATTTTTCATTTTAGAGAGGGCTTATTCATTAAGCTTAGAGGCATTCTCTGTTCACAGTATATTCTGAAAAGCACCAGTCTCTTTCCAAACAAAGGGGAATCCCACAACTTTGTAATAAGGAGACTGGCTAGTAGGCTAGCTGAATGTAACTGAGAACCTTAGCTGAAGTTCTGCTAAAAACCTGGAACACTGATCCCAGACATTCATTCATTCATTCCTCATTCCACTGAGAATTATTGAGCACTTACTGTGAACCAAGTGTGGCTTGTCGAACACAGTGAGGTCACCAAGCTGGCGAAAAAGGCAGACAATAGATGGTCTAGACCCAAAGCACACAGAGGCTGTCTATCCTGGGGATATGAGGTTAAATCAGGTGGGTCAACCCTTCCTCCATGCTGGGCTCAGTTTTTACCTTCTCCGTGAATCCATCCACCTGTTTCCCCCTGCATTCTCAAAATTATTACTCAAAACTTCCATTTTCCTGTATTTCCTTTGTGTTATATTATTATTACCTTGGATTCAGTCAAACACAGTGGTAAGAATATGAACTTTTAGAGTCAGATTGAGATTTGCATTCTAGCTTCAACCCTTTATTGTTTTATGTCTTCAAACACAGAACTAACTTAACCCCCCTGAACCTCAGCTTCTTCATCTGTGAAACAGGCATAATAAAAGGTTGCCCCGAGATAGAACAAATGCCCTCTGTTGCACACGCATAGAAATGATAGCCATTGTAACTACTACGTGCAGCACTAACTGGATTTTTCTAAGTATTTTCGGTCATATTCAGTCATCTAGTTCTCACAATAATCCCATGAAGTAGGCACTTCCGTTATTTCAGATTAGAAAACAGAAGCGGAGAGGTTAAGGAGCTCTCTCAATGTTACACAGTCAGTTAAGTGTTGTGTCTGAGTTTTGGATTGAGGTATATGGCCTCCAGGCTTTCAGAGCTTACCACTCTGCTATCCTGATTTTTGTAAAAGAGCACCATAGGTGTTAGTAAGTGGTAGCTCTTTTCCTTAAAATAAACACAATTTTTATGATCTTTTCCCACCACTGTGTTCATAACATCTTGCCACGTCTATTTATCCATCTTCCACCTTCTGTGCTCTGCATATAGTATGTCCACAACATTTGTTCATCGAATTGGATTGAAATGCCTTCCCTAAAAACAAAAGAAAGCAAAAGAAAACAAAAAAACCCTAAGGGATATATAGTGTTAAATGATAATTCTGTCCTTTTTTTTTTTTTTTTCCGATAAGCGTTTTTTCCAGGACCCTAGACACTAGTGCAAAATGCAAATTTTTGAACACTTTAGAATGTCACCCTCCATTCCAATGATTTCACAGCTTTTCAGCTTCCAGTTCTTTTCTTCCTCTCTCAACCCCTCCCCATAAGCCATTCTTAGAAAATAATTCTCACCTTCCATCCAAGATTTGCAACTTGTATTTATTTGCCACCTTGCAAACAGTCATCTGCCCACTGGCTCAGGGGAATGGCCCACTATGCTAAGAGGTTTAAAAAGAGTACAGATTATTACAGAACCAGGCTGGAACACTGGCAGAACAACCAAGCGGCACTCAGAGATTTTGGTGGATTGGAAATTTATTTAACACCGGTGGGCTCAGAGAAGACCCTTTCTCCAAAGATCTGAGCACCAAATACAAGTGGGAAGGGTAATTTTTTGTTGTCACCTTCATTATCTGTGGGGGTTTTCACGTGCGTGGCAAACAGGGCAAGAAGAACCTGGAGGAGGGGTCTCTAAGCTAGAGACCAGAGCTTGTTTTAGTCCCCTCGGCCATCTTTGGCATACTTTATTTCTCCAACATTCCCTCCCTTGATGCCTTTTAAAAAAACTTTTAGTAGGCATCACCTTTCAGTCCTACAGGTTGGTACTCTTGGAAGGCTAAGATATGTGCGGTAGTTTGGCAAGCAACAGCGTTTTCAATAAAACATACCATGGCATTCAGTATACAGGGGCTGATGGATACAAGTAAAATTATGGAGAAAGGGTCTCGCCAGGGCAGAAGCCAGGATGCCCAATCCGTGAGATCCCATCCTTTGCATTGACTGATACTTTCCTGTTGTCTACGTTGAATTCTTTTCTTGAGTTCCTTAACCTTAGTTGTAACTATTCTTGACAGGTTTACAAAATAGGAACAGCCCTCCCACAGAAAGATGGAAGTCCCTCCTTTTTCTGAAGTGAGGGGTCGAGGGCTTGCCTATTTTGGAGGGTCACTGCTGCCAGATAGTTTATTTGGCTTTGTAAGGTTACCAGAGAATCTGCCACCTGTTCCATGTCTTCACTGAGCTCTTGAGATATGGTATGGTCCTACAGATGAACCTATGCCTCTTATTCCAGTTCCTATTCCTGTCGCAATTCCTGCTCCTATCAGAACAGGTAGCAGGACTGCCTGTTTAGCCCGGCACTTGGGGCTAAAGGCTGTTGGGAACTGATCTTCAGTGTATATGGACATCTCTGGGGTTAGGAAGATGGAATAAAGTATCTGAGTCCAGTTGGACTCTAAGCATCGGTAGGCCGAATTAGAACACAGAACACCCCAGGGGTTGAACATAGGGTTGTGTTCCTCCTTAAGGTTATATTTCTTCTGCATAGAGAGGTACCGTTCATACCTTCAGCAACTGTACAGATTAGATTGTCAGCATTTGTGAGACAGACCCCAGTGGCCGGGGCTCGAATTAAGACACAGGTGTTGGTTTTGAGATTTTCAGGAGCATCTCAGGTCAAAGGGATGGGCGTGGCTAAGTAAGACCTCCAGCTGAGGGGCAAGCACATCCACCAGGTTTGGGTGTGATTATCTATTTTATGAAAGACTTGTAGAGTAGTGTTGGCTCAACGCTGGAGTGGGAAATTGGTAAACATCTGATTGAGGGCTGAAAGGTTCAAACCCTGGTAGGCTGCCGGGGGAGTAGTCACCTTTGTGGCTTGCATTACCCTATCCTGTATATCCTTTATAAATTTTTTGAGGGCCCTGTCTTGCAACCCTACCCTGTCTGAGATCCCCCATTGAGGAAGGTAAGTGTAGCAAGCTCGCTTCCCTCTCTGGAGGCCCTTCTTGTGACGTGGGTTCCTGATATTTTGGATTATCTCTACGGTCCAATACTTAGTCATTGGGGCACCAGGTGACTGACAGAGAATGGGTGTTTTTCCCTTATAGCCATCTTTGTGGAGGGAGGTGAAGGCGCTGAATGCCCTTGACCCTGTTATTGTCATATAACAATCCTGGGGGTAAGCGGCAGTTGTGAGGGTGAGCAAGGTTACCATAATATACAGGCAATACTTAATGGCCCTCCCATCCAGAGGAGGTATGTGAGACCCAACATGCATCTTTTGTCCCATGTCCAGCTTGTTGGTGCCATCTCTATCAGCCCAACAGTAAGAAGTAAGATCAGGGCTATGACACCAGTAAGGGGCAAGGGCTGGCAGAGTTGCATCAAAACCCCTGGGCTAGGTTCATGCATTGATTCCTCAAGCTTCTGCTGTGTGCAGGCCAGCCAGCTTCCGGGGTGTGGCTAGAGCAGGGATGGAGGTCTCAAGGGCCATTGTCCCTTTTGAGGGTCAGTTTAAGCGAGTTGACTGGATCCGGATGACTTTGCCAGGTTACGGGTTCTTCTGAGTTGACCTTCTTAACTCTGGAGTGATGAACGCATGGGGTGATACCTGAAATTTTAAGGGCTGTAGGAGTTGTTAGAATAACAGTATGAGGCCCAGTTCACTGTGGTTTAAGAGGTTCCCTCTTGCAATCTTTGACACGCACAGAGTCTCCTGGAAGAAATGGGTGAATGTGGGTCCCTATGGAAATTGGGGCCCTCTCTGTGATGTATCTCTGTAACTTGTTTAGGACTGCACCCAAGGTCTGGGGCTGTTCTCTTATTCCCTTTTCTCCAATCTGGTGTAGGTCTTCTGGGAGTTTTCCTAAGCATTGAGGGGGGGTCTCCCATATAATAACTCAAAAGGGGAGAATCCTAGTGCCCAGGTGTGCATTGGGCATGCAAGAGGGCCAGCAGTAGTAAATCTGGCCATGGGAGATTAGTCTCTTGGTGGAAATTAACCAGGGTTTCTTTGAGGGTGCGTTTCATCTGCTCTACTTTCCCTGAGCTCTGGGGTCGGTAAGCAGTGTGCAGTTTCTAGGTAATGTTGAGGGACTTTGTCAGGGTTTATATAATGTCTGCCACAAATGCAGGTCTGTTATCATTGTGTATGGTTAAGGGCAGACCAAACTGAGGCACAGTCTCCCGTAGAAGAGCTTTGGCCACCTTGCGACTTTGTTCCGTTCTGGTTGGGAATGCTTCGACCCATCCCAAATATGCGCAGATGATTACAAGAAGGTACCTGAACCCTTTATTTTGTTGTATGTGAGTAAAATCCGCCTCTAAGTCTTTGACAGGGGTGGCCCCCATCCTTTGTGTCCCAGGCGGGGCCCGTGAGGCCGACCGAGCATTGTTTTTGGCACACGTCACACACTGGTCGCTGACAGCTCAGCATAATGCCTGCAGCTGGCTGGTACAGTAGTTCTTTTTGAGGAGGGCCTCTAGTTCAGTTTTCCCTAGGTGTGTGAGTTGGTGATATTCCTTCACTAGGTGTTTTCACATAGATGACAGGACACAGATGTGCCCATTTGGCATGACCCACCATCCCTCTTTGCTTAGTGTGTCCCCTTCTGCTGAGGCCCAATTCTTTCTTCATTTGTGTACAGGGGCAGGGAGGCTTCCCTCTGGGGTGCAAGAGTCGTAGTGTAGGTAGGAGCTTCGCCTGGATCACCACAGGCAGCCGGTCTGGCTGTTTTGTTGGCCAGGCAATTTCCTTGAGTTATAGGGTCATATCCTTTCTGATGTCCCTTACAATGTAGGATAGCTACCTTGTCTGACAGCCATATGGCCTCAAGAAGCTTTAGTATTTCTTCCTTGTTTTTGATCATTTTCCCTGCAGCAGTAAGGAGGCCTCTTTCTTTATAGATGGTCCCATGTACACGCACGGTAGAGAAGGCATACCAGGAATCAGTGTAGATGTTAACTCATTTACCTTTGCTAAGGATGAGGGCTCGGGTTAAGCTGTACAGTTCAGCTCGTTGTGCTGACCACCCTTCCAGCAAGGCCTTGGCTTCTAGAATTTTGGTGGTTGTGGTTACCACATATACTGCTCCTCGGCTGCCCTCTTGTAAATAGCTGCTCCCATCACCGAACATGGTGATCTCTGGCCTTGTTACAGCCTCATCTTGGAGGTCCGGGTGGCTGGCATAGACTTCATCCGCTACTTTGGAAGAGTCATGGTCAGGTTCTCCCTCCTCTGTGGGAAGGAAGGTGGCCGGGTTTAGTGTTCTTACTGTTTAAAGAGTGACCCTTGGGTTTTCATAGAGAAGGCCTTGGTCTTGTGTCAGCCGAGAATTGGAGAGGAAAAGATATCCTTGGGTGTTCATGAGAGACATGACCACATGTGGGACCTTAACATTAAGTGTTTGTCCCAGTGTGAGTTTGCCTCCTTGATGAACAGGACTGTGGCTGCCAGCGCTCTGAGGCATGGTGGCCATCCTGCAGCCACAGGATCAAGTTTTTTTGACAGGTAGGCCACTGGCCGTTGCCAAGGCCCCATGCTCTGAGTGAGCACTCCATGGGCTATTTTGTCCTTTTTACATATGAAGAGGTTAAAGGGCCTAAGTCAGGCAAACCCAGGGCTGGGGCTCGTCCCAGAGCCAACTTTATTTCTACGAAAGCATCCCTTGCCTCCTCAGTCCATGCAGGGGCTCCCAGTCTGGCCCTCCCAACAGGTCATGGAAGGGCCTTGCTATGGCTGAGAATCCGGGAATCCAAATGCGACAGAACCTTGCGGCCCCTAAAAATTCACACAAACCTCATTTTGTTTGGGGCTGTGGCAGTGTGTTCCTTTCCGGTCCCAGTTCTCTTTTTCCTTTTGTGAGGAGGAAGCCTAAGTATTGGACCTGCTGCTGACAAATCTGTGCCTTTTTCCAAGAGGCCCGGTACCCCAAGTAGGATAGGAGCTGCAGGAGGGCCTTGGTACCTTTCTTCTTGGGTCTTCTTTAGTGTCGCTGGCAAGGAGGAGGTCGTCTACATATTGGAGGAGGACACACCCTGTGGTTTCCGTTGGAAAGTCAGCGAGGTCTGCAGCTAGTGCTTCCCCCAAAAGAGTGGGCAAGTTCTTGAAGTCTTGGGAAAGTCGTGTCCAGGTCAGCGGCATCTGGTGCCCTGTAACGGGCTCAGTCCATTCAAAGGCAAACAGTGGTTGACTTTGAGGAGCCAGGCGGAGGCAGAAGAAAGCATCCTTTAGGGCGAGGCATGTAAACCATACGGCTGACCCTGGAATTTGGCTGAGGAGAGTATATGGGCTCGGAACCACTGGCTGTAAAGAAACAGTCACTTTGTTAATGGCCCTCAAATCCTGTACTGGTCTGTATCCTCCTCCTGGTTTCTTGACTGGCAAGAGCAGGGTATTCTAAGCCACTTGGCCCTCAGTTAGAATACCTGCTTCTCTGAGCTTGGTCAGGTGCTCTTGTATACCCATTCTAGCCTTGAGTGGAAGGGGGTATTACCTTTGTCTCTGACGTTGGGCTCCAGGGATCAGGTCAATAATGATGGGGTCCCGACTCCAAGCAGTCCAGGTGGGTTATCTTCAGCCCATACAGAGGGGAATGTAAGCCTGAATTCTGAGGGGCTACAAGGTAGGGCCTGTACTTAGAATTGTCTCCACTGGCAGGGTAATTGCCCTTGGCAGGGTAATTGCCAAGACCAGGGTTTCCTCCTACCTTGGGTTTAATTGGAGTCTAGTGTGTCCAATGGGTTCAAAAGTTATCTGGGGCCCAAGCTTGTAGAGCAGACCCTGGCCCAGGAGAGGAATCGGGTAGTCAGGCAAGTAAGTCACTCATGCTGGACCTTGTGACTCCCAAGTTCACACTGTTGAGCTTGACAGAAGGGCTTTTGCATCGCCTGTGTCCCAGTAGCCCCAAGTATGGTTATCATCTTTTGGCTGAAGGGTGCCACCAGGGAAGAAACAACCGAGTGTTCAGCCCTAGTGTCAACCATGAAAGTTATTGTTCAGCCCCCTACTTTCATTTTGACTGTGGTCTCATGGGGGTCAAGAGAGGAAGGGCCCTGTCCCCCTCAGTCTGATTCTATTCCAGCCAGACCAATGAGGTTCTTCGCATCGAGGTTCCTCCCAATATTGGCTGGGTTTTGAGGGCCCCTTCTGATTCGGACATTCATTCTTCCAGTGTCCCTTCTCTTTGCACTATTGGTCCTTTGCTAAGGGGGCTCTGGGCCTCCCCCCTTTTGGTGATTGGGGTCTTCCTATCTTTGCAGTGTCTGTTTCTTTTAGTGCTGCTGCGAGAAGGGCGCCTTTCTTTTTTAGTCTTTGCTTCTCTTTCAGCTTCATCTTCTCTGTTCAGGAAAATTTTACTGGTGACCTCTATCAGCTGAGTGATATTCATCCTGGTAAAGCCCTCCACCTTCCAGAGTTTTCTTGTGATATCTGGGGCAGCCTGTGCCACAAAAGAGGTATTTACCATTTGTTGATGACTTTCTGGTGCCTCGGAGTCAACCGGGGTGTATACACGGTATACTTCACATAATCTTTCATAGTAGTATCCGGGAGACTCCCCAGGGTGCTATGTGACTGACGGTATTTTAGTCATGTTTGTGGGCTTTTGGACTCCAGCTCTGATTCCCTGAAGGAGGGCTTCCTTGTATCATCGGATGTGGGCTTATCCTTCTTCTGTGGTGAAATCCCATGTTAGACATTCTTCAGGCATGGCAGCTTGAGCCCAGATAGCAGGGTTATTGATCCCAGATGTGCGTGATCTTCTAGGTACTGTCATGTTTCTCTCGTTCTTCTTCTTTCTTCTGTATTAAATGGAGTATGGAGTAACTGTTGACAATCTTCCCAAGTCGGTCAGTGGGTCTGGAAGGGGGACTCCATCAAGTCGACCATTGCTTGTGGCTTTTCAGAGTATGATGGAGTGTTGTGTTTCCAATTGAGGAGGTTAGTTGTAGAGAAAGGTTGATAATACATCATGGAATGGCTGGGCTGGACTGTTCGATCCTAATTCTGTCTTTCAGGCTCTCTTGTCTCCCTTGTAGGTACTTGGAGAGCGTTAAGTCTGGTTCTGGGGTGCATTCTGGCTGCTGGCCCCTGTGGGGAGGAGGTTCTCTGGGTCCGAGAGGGGAGGAGAGGAGATGGGCAGTGGCAGGAGTGGTGGAGAGACAGACGGGGGAGGAGTTTCAAGCTCAGGGTCAGCGGGGAGGGAGCCTGTTGAGTCATAAGGAGGCAGAAAGATGGGATCTTCTTCAGGGTCTCCTGCAAACACTAGGGGAGCAGTGGGTTGCTTCTTTGGCTCCCTGGGTGAGTCCCTGGATAAAGCAGCTAAAACCTTTGCCTGGCTCTGCTTGCTATGGATGAATTACACCCAAGGCAGAAGATTTCAGGCAATTGGAAGCCAGGAGTCAATGTATGGAAATTGATCAGGGTGACCTGGGTTCCCAGTGACTATTAGCCAAACCCGCTGCACTATTTGAGCATCTAATGTCCCTTCTGGGGGCCATCCTACATTGAATATGGGCCATTCTAGTTCACAAAAGGTCCTTAACTTCCCGGGTGTCATTTTTCACCCCATAATCACCTGAAAATTCCTTTTTAAAATTTTTGAGCATAACCTCTAAAATCTTAGGCTTACTCTGTTCTGATCCCATTATTAATTCCTTTCTCGTGTTCGGTGTCACAGAGACAGACAAAGTGAAGGTATCCCTTCGGATGAGAAGACCAATCAGATACTCCACTGGTTGCATTCCCAAGGGAAACTTTAGGTGAGGCCTGGCCATAGTGGATTCAGCTTTGTGACTTGCAATCAGAGTCTGATCTGATGCTGCCCTGGACCTTATGCTTTTACCACGACTCAGGAGAGCCCACTCAGACTCCATAAACTTTTGGGGACCTTAAAGGTGCTCATCCGTGGAGCCACAAACTTGAACTCACCTGGCAAGCCTGGCTGAGCCGCACATTCTCACACACATACACATACACACACACGCACACACACACACAAACACACACACACACAAACACACCAGAGGCAATTACATTCCCTCCTGCAAAATTTTCTACCTGTGAGACCACTAAGGTCTCCGGGGATTGATCAGGTCCCCCTTCCACCCTTTTGGGTGGGCCTGACTACTTTAGGGCCCTGGCCTTAGCGGTTCCGATGTTGGGTCCAGGCCCTCACCTACCAGGTCTCTTTGAGTCCATCAGCAACAACAGAGCAGGGCTGGCCCAAGGTGACCGAATAGGAGACTGCCAAAATTCAGGCAGGGCGCACCTTCTCTCTGGAGATTTCTTGCTCAGTCACCACCTCACCGTTCTTCCAAACCAGTGGCAACAGTGGGCCAGCACCTTTGGGTTTCCCAGTCAGGGAACCAAATATGTTATAGAACCAGGCTGGAATGCTGGTGGAAAAACCAAGCAGCACTCAGAGATCTTGATGGATCAGAGATTTATTTAACACCAGTGGGCCAGAGGAGACCATTTCTCCAAAGATTTGAATGCTGAACGCAAGTGGGGAGGACAACTATAGTTGTCAGCTTCCACATCTGTGGGGGTTTTCACGCGAGAGGCAAACAGGGCAGGAAGAACCCAGAAGAGGGGTCTCTAAGCTAGAGACCAGAGCTTGTTTTAGTCCCAACAGCCATCTTTGGCAGAGTACTTTATTTGTTTCTCCAACAAGATGTCCTACATCTTCTGAACTTAGAAGTACAGAAAAGAGGCATAAGGGTAGACCCACTAGCTTCTTCAATTGGTCACGGAGCTTTTCATCTTTCAGAAACTATAGGATAGAAATTCATAATATGAGACTTTACAAGCCTGGGTACAACTCGAAGACAAGTTATTTTAATATTTTTGTTATTGGAATTGGGTACAGATTTCCTTGCAAGTCTTAATCCCCTCACAGGTCGTTGACCATCAACTCACTGCTAGAAGGCAGGAAGCTGAGTCAGTCCAGAACCAGTTGTTTGAGCCAACTGACTCACAGATTGACCAGTCCCTGGGAAGAATCATGCCTACCACAAAAAGGGCCATTGGACATGGTATGGAAAAAAAAAAAGCAGTGAAATGATTGTTTTTTTCTTCCTTTCTGGCTTCAAGCTATTGTTTTGTTGCTCAATATTCAGCCTGACAAGGCCTTGGTAAAAATAAGTCGGATGTTAGAAAATATAACTGAAGAAATTATCACATATTTGAGTTGGATGGAAATGTATAGGCAATCAACGTCAACCCTCTCCCCCAAATCAGAAATCTCTTCTGGACATGCAGTTCTTTTTCCTTTTTGGCATCTTCTGAGCATCTGCTTGGTTCCAGGAATTAAGAAAGGCAGTGTGGCTAAGGAAGTGAACCACCGAGCTCTTCTCCTGGAGAAGTTCCCTGTGTAGATGTGGAAAGAGGCAGGTGAAGAGGTAATTACTGTAAAATCACCATGTAGGTGTGGAAAGAGGCAGGTAAACAGGTAACTACTATAAAATCTTGGGAAGTCAAGTTCAAGATACTCAGTTCAGGCTGGGCCATCAAGATGATCTGGGCAGCCTTCCTCAGGTAGGCTGGGTGTTGATAGATGTGTAGAAATTTTCTCTTATCCAGCTGAAGAGGTTTCCCAAACAGCCTCTGCTCAATCATTTCTCATGAGGAAAACCTTCCTCCTTCTCCAGTAGTTAGCCATGTGGATACAGTTGTTGGAAAACTTCTTGAACCTAAATATGCCTCTCTTGTCCCTAGTTCTGTGTTTTGGAAAGATCCTTTCCTTTTCATAGAATCCCATCAGCTGCTTGAAGACAGCCCTTATGCCCCCTCTTGTCAAAAGAAACATCTTTTAATTACTCCTCATATAACTTAATATCTAGTTCCTTTATCTTTCTGGTCACCCTTTGTTGGTAAAAAGGGCCTGTACGAAGCACTTTTCTTACTATCTCCATCCTCACAGCAAATCCTTTGAGAGACTATTTTTATCCCATTTGCGAAGGAGAAAATGAAGACTCAGAAAGTAACCCACCCAAAGGAACACACCTCGCTTTTAGCTGTGAATAATAAGGCTGCCTCCTAGATTCCCACTGATGTCATTAAAACAATTAGAGATAAAGACCTGATATACCCTTTACTACCTTTTAGCCAAGGAAAAGTATGATATAAAAAAGTAGGATGCCCTCGAGCCAATTAAAAAAATGAGGTCAAACCCCTACCTCTGACTGTGTTTGGTTTGGACCATCAAGTGGTGTTCCAAGCAGGGAGGACATTGTTTTGGTAGAAGTGTGATATCACTGTTACGTGTAAACGGAACCCACCATCTGAAGCGTGAAGCATAAGTCGCAGCTGTAATTGTGCCTGATAAATACGGCACAGCACATGCTGAGCCCCTCGTCACATCTGCCACATCCTTGCAAGCTAAGACCCCCAAAGTGTGGAACTCTGCAGGGCCCATGCCTACGTCCCTGTCTTCCTGTCTTTATGTGTTTTTATGTTTCTTCACCTCTGCCCTTTATTCTAAAAAAATGTAAAGGATTGCTCACATATTTTATGAGAAATCATACTGTAGACCATAGCATAGATGGTGCCTACCAGGGGACATTTGACAAGGTCCAGGGACATTTTTGCTAGTCATACCTAGCGGTGAGGGGGTCCGTGCTACTGGCGTCAAGTAGGTGGGGACCAGGGATGCTATGAAACATCCTACAGTGCACAGGACAGCCCCCAACAGTGTAGAATGATCCAGCCTCCAATGTCGTTGGAGGCTGAGACACCGGCCGCAGATACATTAGCTCTTCTGTCTCATACTCTATCCACTTTCCTCTTCTCCCTTTTCCCTTCTTCCCTTTGCTTTTCTCTTTCTCATTCTTGTCCTCTCTTTCATTCAACATCTTTCCCCTTTCAGTGATGGATAAAACGCATTTTTTACTCACTGAGCAAACATGATGTCTAAAAATTCAAATGGCAGTAGTTGCCAGAGGCAAACACCATGGCGGCACTTAGGATTCAAGGGCTTGTTCAAGTGGGATGCCTACAAATGCTTCTTCCTCTGAGATTTAGACCTGCTGGAGTTTGCAAACCAATGATCCCTAATAGGCAACATTAATCTTGTGTCTTGACAGATAAGAATCCAGTTACCTGGAAAGACTCAATGTTCCCCAGTCCCAAGGATCTATCTCCTGCACTAGTCAGGCAGAATACCATAAATGATCATTAGATTAATGAGGGCTGTGTTAGTCTACTCGGACTGCCATAGCAAAGTGGCACAAACAACACACATTTATGTTCTTGCAGTTCCGGAAGCTGGAAGTCTGGGATCAAAGTGTCTGCAGGGTTATTTCTTCTGAGACCTCTCTCCTTGGTTTATAGATGGATGTCTTCTCGTTGTGTCCTCACATCATGCTGCTTCTGTGTTTATGTGTGTCCTAATCTCCAATTCTGTTTTATTTTCTTAGTTTGTCCGTCTTTATCAAGGTATACTTTGCACATAAACATGGTATATATTTAGGGTTCACAACATCATGTTTTGATATATGAAGACATGCGAAATGACCAGCACAGTCAAGGTATTTCACACATCCATCACTTGTTCTTTTTTTATTAAAAATTTTTTTATGTTTTATTTATTTTTGAAAGCAAGAGAGACAGAGCCCGACGCAGGGCTCGAACTCACAGATGGTGAGATCATAACCTGAGCTGCAGTCAGATGCTTATCCGACTGAGCCACCCAAGTGCCCCTCCACCACTTGTTCTTAAAAGGATGCCAAGTGCATTGGATTAGGCCCCACCCTAGTGACCTTATTTAACCTTAATTTTCTCTTTAAAAGCCAAATATAGTCATGTTCTGACACACCAGGCACTAGGGCTTCAACATATGAATTTTGGCCAGGTGACATAATTCAGCTTCCAAAAAGGACGCTGGCACTTAAGTTGACCCCTTGCTAAATTGCAGATGCTCCCCTTGTATGCTAATATTTCCATCAACTGACAGCTATGTTGATGCATAAATACTAAAATCGATCACCAAGTCATTTTAATTGAAATTCCAAAATACCTTTGAAATGGGTTCTTGTGTGCCCCCCCCCCAAATTTGTGTGTTGAAGTTCTAACCCCAGTACCTCAGAATGAGTCCTTGTTGGGAAATAAGGTCTTTGCATATGTAATTAATTGAGACACAGTGATGCAGGAGTAGGGTGGTGGTGGGAGGGTCTAATCCAGTATCACTGGTGTCCTTGTAAAAAGAGGAAGTTTGGACACATAGACATGCCCAGAGGAGAGATCATGTGAAGAGACACAGAGAAAATGTGCTGTTAAGATAAAAGCAGAGGTTGGGATGATGTGGCACAAGCCAAAGAGTAGCAAAGATGAGCTGCAAACCAGCAGGAGCTGGGAGACAGGCACAGAAGAGATCTATCCCTCACGGCCCTCCGTAAGAGCCAGCCCTGCTCCCTCCTTGGCCTCAGAATTCTAGCCTCCAGAAATTGTGAGATAGTACCTTTCTGTTGTTTAAGTCACCCAGTGTTGTCCTTGGTTACGGCAGCCCTAGCAAGCAAATACAGCTCCCCTCCTCTGTATGCGCATCCCTACAGCCAAAATTGATGTTTCATCTTTCATTGCTCAGCTGGCCTCTCACACTCAACTTCAAGCACTGGGGCCACTGTAAGACTAACACCCTGTCTTTCCATCCATTCTCCACCCATCTGCCCAGGGATCTTTCTGTAATTCAAGTGTCCCCTTGTAAGGAATCTTCACCATTACCCTTGGGATGCCAGCCAAGATCCATCCAGCCCAACATACAAGTCCATTAATACAGTCAGTTCTCTTCCCCGAGCATCCTCTATCCAATTTCCAGATCTCAGAAGTGTCTTCTTAGGGGTCAGCATTCATTTGGACATGAAATGAATGGCCCACTCTCAGGAGTCTGAGTGACCATCAGGAAGCTATCCAACCAGGAACTGTTTACATCTGTCTTTAAGATTGGAGATCACCAGGGTCCTCTAAGACTTCACTCTCCACTCAGTGTGTGTATTTGGGATAAGAAACCCTCTCATCTGGTTTCATCTCTTGGTCAGTGCACTTGACAATCCAGCCCTTGTCATCTCCTTGGTGGTCCATCCAAGATGGTCCCCACTGATGGAATCCAGCTAAGGCTATAGTTCACTCATAAAAGTGTTTCTATGATTGCATTGCTTTCTCTCTCTCTTTTTTTTCTTGCTGCTGATTCTAAGCACGAATAATCGGCTTCATTATGCTGGGTTAGGAGGATGCCTTTCCACAGAAAATTACCCACAGCAAATAAAAACAATTCCATATGGCAGCCCCATTCACTGCGAGACTAGTTAAACCTTGACCCACACAGTTTGCGCTAGCGTTTCGTCTTTCTTGTCGTCTTGGATGTTTGCCAGCGTGTTGGTGTTCTGTGTCCTCAGTGACAAACTCAATCTAGAAAATTCTTTGCAGGGCTCCCTCTATCCCTAGACTTCTAGCAGTTTTTCCTATTGTGTCCTCAGGGCAGACTCTGAACCTCATGTACACTTCTGGAAACCATTCGATATTCAATAAATATTTATAAAACACCTACAGTGTGGTATGCCCAGCACTCTGTAGAGCCCCAGAAATGCTATACTTCTATCAAAAATGAGGCCTTTGACTCATTACTGAGAGGGTTTGTGCCTTCAGTGTTTTTTCAAGTTGTGAGTACGAGTTGTTCTAGAATGATCCCCTGTTTGTCTCCCTGTGTGATGCCGACCGAGGATGTTCCAGATACCAACCAGGACGGTTCCAGGTAGTGCCTGCTCTCAGAGAAGTAGTCTCTGGCTTCCTGTAACCGAGATGGCGCATGAGCAAGAACTAAACCTCTGGTTAGAAGCCTCTGAGACTTTGGAGTCTCCTGTTTCCATGGCAGAGCCCAGACTGTCCTGACTGATGTAGAGAATTAAATATGGTTGTGTAAGTAGAATGCTTGGGGATATCTGACAGGCAGGAAGTGCTCCAGCACTGTTCACACTTTTCACAAAGCATGCAGTCAAGTAGAGATGATGTCAATGCTACATTATCTGTGTGCAGCCATTCAACTGCAATGTTACATTTGGATGTGTTCCGGAAGATCCCACAGGTGTAGACACTTGATCAAGTTAGCTCTGTGGCACTTGCTTCCACCTAATGTATTGTTTTCTCTGAAATTAAGCCCTCTAGCTTGTCTTGAACTTATTTACTAGAACATCAATGGAAGTACTTTATTATGTGGGGTTGGCCTTAAAAGAATGTCGATAATCTCTATGGCACCCTTTAGAAGAGAGGTCATTTCCTTTCATCACAATGGGGGCAGAGGGAAGGTGCACAGACAGTGCAAACCATGGGTGGGGATGGGGAGTGTCCTAGATGTAAGAGGCTCCTTGCTCTAATGGCTGGGGGAAATGGCTTTGGAGTCAGAAAGACCTTTGTTCAGATGGACTCTGCTGCTTTCTGGCTCTGTGAACCTAGGGGGGCTGGTTAACCTCTTGCCACCACTGCTTCCCTTGCAAGAAATGGAGGAAAGAATAGTGCCTCTCTCAAAGAACTGTCGCAAGAAGCAAATGAGATAATGCACATAAAACGCTTGGCAAAGGACTGGCGTGTAGTAGGCTCCCAATAAATGGTCGCTGTTATTCTTATAGCAAGTTGCAGCTCAAACTGCATTTTCTGCCAAACACTCTACAGAACCCCTTGAACTGTGAAGTTCCTATTATAACAGGAAGGGGGGAAGAAAGAAAGAAAACAGCGACGTCGATGTTGAGATGGGAAAGTGGAGATAATTTTTCTGTTACCCGTTTCCCGCCCCTTAGTGTCCCTGACAGAAGGGCTATGGGGAGAGGGAAAGAAGTCACTTAACCTTGAACTGTGCCTGAGAACTCCGTCTACAGCTACAGAATCAGCAGGACAACAAAAACAGCTCTAATTTCATTGTTTCTTCGAGGTCTTCAGGTTGCTTAAGAATTCTTCGTTGGGAGAAAACAAATGAGGAAATCAACAGCAGCGGAGATGCTTAAATTGGTTTTTCCAAGGTAATGCTGATCCAGAATGGAAATCAGGACAAGAGAAAGCCAAAACTGTTTTTCATGCTGATGCAAATGAGTGGTTCTCTTGGAACAGAGTTTGTGTGGATGTCATGAAGTTTTTACTTGCCGCTGGTTGCCTGAGATAGGAGTTTCCTTCAACCCGGAAGGATAAAGGAGAGACTCAGTTCCAAGACAGGGGTCACAGCCTCACAGCCTCCAGTATCTAAGGCAGAGGACTCCAAGCAGTGACCCAAAGGCTAATTCTGGCCCACATCTGATTGTATAAATGCATTTTAATTGTGACGCTGCCACACGTCTTTGTTTGCACATCGTCTGTGACCGCTTTCTCATTACAGTATTCAAGAGAAAGCGCTGCAGTGGGTGACCTGATGGCCTGCCAAGTCTAGAATGTTTACTACCTGGCCCTTTAGGGAAGTTTGCCAAGCTCTTAAGAAGTAAAACCTCACTCCTTCCATGTATCTCCTTCACCCTCGCTACTCTGAGACAACACTGATACCAAATGTGTGGGTTGTCCACATGTGAAACGATTCTGTGGCACCAGCTATGTGTCCTACAATTTAACTCATTTCTGACACTAACTACTTGGAGAGGTTGGATTGCACAGGTGAAGGGTTCAGTCCCATGAGCTGCACCCCCTTCCCCCCGGCTTCTGATGCCAGTCTCAAACCCGAGTTTTTGCCACTGCTTCTGACCAACTACCTATCAATTGGAGGTTCCCATGACTCCCCACCTTGGGTTTGATTAATTTGCCCCTGGAACTCAGAGACTGCACTGTCGCCTTCTTTCTGCAGAGGATATGGTCTAAAACTGGAATGCCTGAAACCGCAGATAGTACCAAACGCTATGTATACTGTGCTTTTCCTACACATACACACCTATGAGAAAGTTTAATTTACAAACTAGGCACCGTCAGAGATGAATAACAATAGCTAGTGATAAAACAGAACAATTATAATATCTTACTATACTGTACTCATCCTTCTTGGGCTGATGATGTGAGATGATAAAATGCCTTCCTGACAGGGGCGCCTGGGTGACTCAGTCAGCTGAGTGTCCAATTTCAGTGCAGGTCACGATCTCATGGTTCGTGAGTTCGAGCCCCACATTGGGCTTTCTGCTGTCAGCACAGAGCCTGCTTTGGATCCTCTGTCTCCCTCTCTCTGCCCCTCCCCTGCTCACACTCGCTCTCTCAAGAAGAAATAAAACCCTTAAAAAATGCCTTTATGATGGGATGAAATGAGGCAGATGAGGTATACACTGTGGTGTAGCGCTGGGTTAGTACCAACCTGACAAGATGGCAGAAGGATCCTTTGCTTCCAAACCATGAATAAGGGATGGGACTAGTGTCCTTGCATTCACCGGTTTATTACAAGTGATATGGTAAAGGATACAAGTGAACCATCAGGTGAAGAGATAGATAAAGGTGAGGTCCAGAAGGGTCCCACATGCCAGAGTTTCTGTCCCCATGGGTAGCATTAGGGTGCTCCACCCTCCTGGCACGTGGATGTAGTCACCAACATGGAAGCTCACCAAATCTTGCTCAAGAGGTTTTGTTACTTTTTTTTTTTTTTTTAACGTTACTCAGTTTTGAGAGACAGAGCCAGAGTGCAAGCAGGGGAGGGGCAATGAAAGAGGAGACAGAGACTCCGAAGCAGGCTCTGGGCTCTGAGCTGTCAACGCAGAACCCAACGTGGGGCTCAAACCCATGAGCCCAGATGTGGGCTGAAGTCAGCGGCTTAGCCAACTGAGACACCCAGGTGCCCCTCAAGAATTTTTATAGAGCTTAACCTGGCACTTCCTTCCATTTTGCTTCCCTGAGGGTTATGGGTGGGGTTGAAAGTTCCAGTCCTCTAATCACTTGGTCTTTCTAGTAGACAGAGGCTCTCAGAGGCCCCATCCTGGTCTCATTAGCATAAACTCTGGTGTGCTCAGAAGGGGCTCCTTAGGGGTGCCTGGGTGGTTCAGTTGGTTAAGCATCTGACTCTTGATTTTGATTTGGGTCATGATGTCACGGTTTGTGAGTTTGAGCCACGGGTCAGGCTCTGCACTAACATCACAGAGCCTGCTTGAGATTCTCTCTCTCTCCCCTTCTCTGTGCCCCTTCCCCACTCATTCTATTCTCTCTCTCTCTCTCTCTCTCTCTCTCTCTCTCTCTCTCTCTCTCAAAGTAGATAAATAAACTTTAACAAAAAAGGTAGGAGGGCTCCTTGTGAATAACAAAAGACACTCCTGTCTCTCAGGCAATTCCAAGGGTTTTAGGAGATAAGTGCTGGGAATTGGGGACAAGAGCCAAATGTTTTTCTTATATACCACCATCCTGGCCTAAGCCAAGACCAGTTAGAGACTTCTTTTGACAGAATGTGACTGGGACTAAAGGAGTAATGATGTCTGTTACCAAGTGTTGTGTGATTCATTATTTCTAGTTTTGTCATCATCCCCATTGGCTTCTGTTACTGTTGCCTTGGAAGAAGGATGAAGTCTTTGGCACTGATTCAGAAAAGACAATGCAGAAAAGCATGGAAGCCAGTGATGTGGCCAGAGGTGACCAAAACCAAGGCAACACTGGAGTAGTAAATGAGAAGGGACTGGCAACAATGAAGTGATTGAATTCTGGAACACTTGGATTCACTTTGTACAAGTTTATTGCTTGCCAGCTATGTGCTGAGCCCTGGGACAGACTGCTTATTAGTGAAGTACTCAGAAGAGAGGTGGATCTCTTGCAGTTACACAGAATGGGGTTATGTGATAGGCAAGATTATAACATGCCCCCCCCCCAGATTCCTGCCCTCCTGCCCCATAAATGCTCTATATAATCCCCTCCATTTGAGAGTGGGTGGGCCTCGTGTATATGGTTACATGATTAGGTCACTCATCACTTGACTTCAAGTTCATCAAATGAGAGAGCATCTGGGTAAGCCTGACCTAATCAGGTGAGTCTTGAAAAAAGACAGGGCTCTTTCCATAAAGAGAGTCAAAACAGGAGAAGGACTCACTGTGCCCTTACTGGCTTAAAGATGGGGAGACAGGTGGTGAGGAATGGAGGTGGCTTCTTGGCGCTGGGAGCAGCCCTTGGCTGCAAGGCAAGGAAACAAACATGGCAGTCTTACGGTTGCAAGGAACTGAATTCAGCCAACAGTCTGAGCTTGGAAGTCACTTCATACCCAGAGCCTCCACAGTGTAACACAGCTAAGCCAACACCTTGTTTCAGCCTCATGAGACCCTGAGCAGACAACTCATCCATACCATGTATGGACTTTGTTTTCAGTGCCTATGATAACTTGTTGTGTAGAACCAACACAGGGGAAATAGGTTGCTTTGAGTATTAAATGAAAGGCTGGTGCCACAAAGCTGAAGAACTTAGAGATGATTTGGGTAAATGCTGAGTCTCTCTTGGAGATGCTGAAAACAGATCTGGAGGATATAAAACACAATTTAACAATGAGTATCTTTTGGGGAAGGGTAGATTGTATGGGGTTATTTCTTCCCTTTGCTTTTCTCTCCCTTTGAATATGTCTCACTTTTGTAACAAGACAAAAATAAAGAAAACAATGTCCAGGTAAACACAAGACAGATGTCAGGTGGACAGAGCCTGGTGGTGTCTCTGCAGAGTACACAAAAATTTCTGCACTGGCTGGCAGATCAAAGCTTCATTCGCCTCAGGCAAACATTTGAATATCTGAGCCCCATCAGCTCATGGATGCTGTTCAGAGAAGATACTCAGAGCAATATCTTGGACTTGATGGAGCCCTCTCATTTCAGGGGTAAGAGAACTGGTTCTGGAGAGACTAAATTATTTACTCAAGGCCACACAACAGATTCACAGTAAGTTAGGATAGGAGCCCACACTCACCAACTTCAAGTCCTGGACATCATCCTCTTTACTCCAGAGTTACCATAAGATCATTTGATTTTAGAGCTGGCAGGAAGCTTTCTGCTCATCTGGAGTGAGACCCTCACCAGACAGATGAGGAAACAGAGACATGGGACCCATGAAATTATTGTGCTGAGAACTCTGGACAGATAGTGGAAGTTACAGGGTGAGAATTCAAACTTCACTCTGCAATCCAGTTGTCTTATATCAACCATTTACAAGGTGGTTTTCTCCAGTCTACTGGAATATTCACAACATTAAGAAACCCCATTTTATTTATTTATTTATTTATTTATTTATTTATTTGTTTGTTTGTTTGTTTGTTTATTTATTTATTTATTCATTCATTCATTCATTCATTCATTCACTTACTCACTCACTCACTCACCTGACTCTTCTGGTGGGGAGTAACACACATGTGCCCCTTGCATGGTGCTTTCGCCTGAGGATATATGTTATATGCACCCCTCCAAATTTGGAGGCTCCCTGTACCTCAGTGATGGTTCTAGGGGAACATGTGCACAATGCATTTGAGTGTGACATCAAAGGCCACATTTTACTAGTGGGTGGGTCTGGGTCCTTGACGAGTACCCTCTCCTGGGGACCCTTTCCCGTGGCCTCCACAGAAAGGCCAACCAAGCAACACCAGCTCAGACCTGGCTCTGCAGATGCAGTCCTGTTAGAAAATAGAGTGAGCAAAAAAACCCCACGTGAAAGTTGGGACCCCACATGGGCATTCCTATGCTTGTGAGGCATTTCGGTTTTTTTCCCTGCCTCCTGCCGATCAGACATTTCTTTCAGTGTGAGTGGAAAGGATCTGCTCCAACCTGGGATTTGTTTATGCAGATGCCCCAAGGCAACTGACGAAGTGGAAAACACGACCCATGAGAGATTTTATGAGATTTCAGGCAAGAGTTGTGTAGTAGAATGGGCTGGAAGAAAGGGAAGAGAACTATTTGCTCATACACACTGCATGGCACACATTGCCCTGGGTCCTTTGACATACCCCAAGATAATATAAATTAAAATGTACTGAATGTTTACTGTGTTCATTGGATGAAGTTCATGGAGCCCAAGGATGGCACGT
Source organism: Herpailurus yagouaroundi (assembly GCF_014898765.1). Taxonomy (NCBI): domain Eukaryota; kingdom Metazoa; phylum Chordata; class Mammalia; order Carnivora; family Felidae; genus Herpailurus; species Herpailurus yagouaroundi. Next base: position 8,669,306 of record NW_024412453.1, read on the forward strand.
CAGAATTGTGTGGAGTTCAGAAAGAGCACCACCTGGCACAGTCCGTGAATGTTGAGCTCTAACCAAATATATGTCATCTCGGAAGGGAAAGTTTCACTTCCAAGTGCTCTCTAGGTTTGCATTAATTGGTGCCAGTTTAATCAGCATTGAAAATGGTGTGGAAACAGACTCTGTCCTCGCCTGGTGTGTGGGAAGAATAGAGAGTGGATCACTGCTTTTCCCTGAAGCAAATCTGAGCTTGTTGGCTTGGAGTAGCCATAACACCATCTTGTGAGCAGACTCAGTGTCTGTCTGAGACGATTTCACAGTGTTTGTCATCTGCAGGACCTCATTTGTTCCCAGACAAGGCTGACTATGATACATCCTGACGCTGGAGAGGAAATGAGCATGGGGGTGGGGGTCAGGGACAGTTCACCACACCAGTGCATTTCTTGGGGGTAATTCCAATTTCTTGAGATCTCCAATCCCATCTTTCCCCCATCCCTCTCTCTTTCCATTGTGGCCATACTTCTATTGGTTTCTCTAGTGAAACACCCTTTCTCTTATTTCGGTGCATCTGAAACAGCTCTTTCTCCTACGTGGAGTATTTCTACCCTCCTTAACATCGCTTCTTCCACAAATGATCTGTGCTAACACAAGCTGCTTCCAGGCTCAGGTAAAATGTCACTTCTTCAGGGGAAGTCATCTCGGACTCCTTCATCCCCTAAGATTAGCTTAGATCCTGTGGCATGTTTACTCCTCACCTCCAGGCTTCCCTCCTAGGCTCCGTGAGGGGAACATCACCTCTCCCTGCTTAGATAAATATCCCACATGACCCGTGGTGAAAAGCACACAATGGACCTAGAGTCACCACCTGTTGAGTGAGTTTTGCATCACGTTCTTATCAACAGTGGTAGGGATAGTGTGGCTTTCAGTAAACATTCACAGGATAGAACAGAGGTTAATAGCTCTGCCTAGTGGGCCAGATCCAGCCTGCCCCTTGGTTTTATTGGAAGTGGTTTTATTGGAACACAGTGATGACCATTTGTTTATGGGATAGTCTATGGCTTATCTTGTGCTACAAAAGCAGACTTGGGTAGCTGCAGCAAAGACTATTTACTCTGGCCAATTCCTGGTCTAGATTTTTTTTTCAAGTACAAAAAGAGATATAAAGTAAATAGCCACTCTCAAATGCTTCCTCTCCTTTTGGTTACTGAATCCCTTCCTATAACCACATTCAGTCTTCTCATTAATCTTTAAACTCCTGAGTTCCATGCCTTACACACTAAAAATGGCTAGAGTTTAAAAATTTTAAATGTTTAGGAGAAAATAATTGTATCTCGGGCCAAAAGTCATTCAGAAACATTTCTAACTTTGAGATTTCTTCCACCCTCTGCTTCTTCCCTGCCTAATTAAATTTACTAACTTCCAAGGCACAGATCAAATTTTCCTCTTCCTGGAGCCCTTCACTTCTTTCAGGCTCTCAGAATGCCTCTTCCTCTGAGGTTATTCCTATAAAACTTAATGCATGAGCCATTTATTTGTGGTTCCCTGGTGACAGCTTTTATGTTGCCTTATGCCATTATTTAATGTATATTAATTTTATTTTCCCAATTAGAAGCTAAACCCCTGAGGGTGAGGTCATTAAGTACAAAGCTTGAACTAAAACTGTTATCAAATGTAATTTGTGTCTTCATGATCCAACTTGTACACATGGGCTTATAGAAGATTGAAGATCCACATTTCTCTAGTTTTTCTTTGACTACTCAGAAAGAGCCACCAAGCCCCCTCGCGTACATCTGGGAATCTCCCAAGGCTGGTCTCATTTGTGCTCATTAACCAGGCTGTCAGCAGAATGCTGTGTGGTATGCAATGTGTTCCTTCTCTTTGGCTCTGCCCTTTGCTGTGGATTCTGCCTCTTGGGTTGGGCAGATGTCTCAGTGGAACCATGCCAAGTGTACTGTCTCCTGTGTTCTTAAGGTTGGTTTGAGACTTGCAGGACTTAAGATGCTAGAGCCATATTGTATGCCTATGGGGTCATGCAAAAGGTAAATAGAATCATCCACCCCCTCCTGCGGTTCTCCAGGGCTCAGACAGGAGTCTCTGGGCTGGTTGGGGGATCCAAGCTGACTCTTTGTTATGTACTTCATTTCTACTGTGATAGTGGGTCTCCAAAGATGCCTTACCCCCAAGAACCTCACTTTCTCATATCCATGCCTTTAAATAGTCTCCCACAGTGAATCTGGGCTGGCCCTGTGTAACTAATAGAACATACCAGAAATAATGCATGACTTCCAAAGCTAGGTTCAAGGAGGGTTTGCAGTGTTATAGCAAATACTCAGTGCCCAAGAAGAGACAAGTGACACTCACTCAGGGAATCAGAAAAGACTGTTTAGTTTGCACTGGTGCCGGCCCAGCAGTGTCACCTCCAAAAGTTGAGCCCCGAGTCCTGGTGTGGGCCTTCTTTTATGCTTGGCTAGCTTCTGGGTACTTGGAAACGTTCTATTGGCTACACAGGGCAGGGTGGGGTTGGGAGGGTTACTATTGGTTGTGCTATGCAGGCAGTTGGCTCATGCAAGAGGCAAGCAAAATTACAGAAGCCAAAAGCATCTGGCTGCCCCCCCTCTTTTTGTAATCTGCTTTTGCCAGCTGTCCTTCTCAGCAACTTCTACCTTGAACACTTGCTCTAGGGGAAGTCAGCTATCATTTAACTAGGTTGAATATCTTGAGGACCACCCTATTGAGAAGAAGCCCAAGCTGGTCATATGGAGGAAAGCAACTGCCAGTAGCCCCCAAATGTCTCAGCCATCTCATCCCAAGCACCTGGCTTGTGAGGTGCTCATCTGGAACATTCCAATTTCAGCAGGTGCCCCGTGGTGAAGAATTTAGGCCCCACATACATCCCCAGTTGAGCCATTCCTGCCATCTCTAGACAGATTATACCAGACACTGTGGAACATGGATATACAAGGAAGGACAAACTATCCTTTCATGTGCTTTCAAATTTTCGACCCGCAGTCGTGAGCATATTAAAATGGCTGTGCCGTTTTGCCACTAAGTTTGGATCTGTTGTGTTACGCGGCAATAAAAAAACTGGAACACCTCTTTCTACTTCTTTTCTTGAAGGATCATTGCTAAATATATATATATATATATATATATATATATATATATAT